>NC_136629.1:25200734-25213234 GCF_933228915.1 Telmatherina bonti | reverse complement strand
GTCCTTAGCAGAGGCCTGCTGGTCAAAGGTCTTATCAGAGAGGCAACAGATGCTTGAAGAGACTTGTAAGATAGAGATCTCAGCAGATTACTCAACAGCAGTGAAGCCTGTCAGCATGACTGACATTAGCCCTCTGTGGGAGGAGATGGCACACAAAGCCTGGCAGCTACACACAGGTTGGCTTAAACTTTTTAAATAAGACAGAAAATGACTGACGTTCACTACCATGATGTTGGCTTTTTGTATATCCTTTCAGAGTCACAGAAGAAGAAAGGGGCCAGCAGCTCACAGAAGAAGTTTGATGTGATCAGCAGTGCTCTTCGCTCTGTTTTGGGAAAAGGTCAAGATTCAGTAAAAGCAGAGGTACATTCACATTCAAGTATTTTCTTTGTTTATTTCTTTGGCACTCAAATAGTTGGATTATGTTTATACTTGTTGTCTCCTTCGTGGAATGAGGGATGGCTACTTTCAACCAGGTGTCTGCATAGCTAGACATTCATCCCAAAGTCACAACTGTGCTTGTGCTGTGGGCCATCCAGCCCTGTGGGGATGTTTGATTATTTCTTTAAATAGATTTGGATTATCACAGCTGATTGCCCCTGAGTGGGCTTTGTAATTGATATCTGTTTTGCCTTTCCATGGGAACACTTGCCACAACACACTGTTTGCTGCTGAAGGTTAAAGACACGTTTATTGTTGTTTTTCCCCCCAAAATACGTGGCCCACATCATTAGTTCCCCCACAACGCATAAGACGTTGAGCCATCTGGAGTAGGGAGCAGGGACATATTACTCAGGCACACAGGCATGAAATTACCGCATTTGTGTGTCCGTCTCACATCCACAAAAGTGTATGAGTGTTCTTGTTTGTGCATGTCTCATGCTCACAGAAATCATGTCGGCAATTACAGTGGTACCAATCTGATGAAAACATTATTCATTTGATGTTATTCTTTATCATATCAGTCTTTGACAGGCTATCAGACAAAGTGATGAATTGTTTTTCCATCTAAGATACAGAGAAGAAGAGGGAGGGATGTTTTCTGTCTTCCTTTCTTAGTGTCTTGCTGCTGAAACATTGCAGGTTATAGGAAATATTTAAACAGAATGATACTTATAAAATAATCAGCTATAATTTTTTCCTATCCATCCTCATAGGGAAGCAACTGAGTCATTAATTGATTTGCGGATCATCAACTTATGACCTTTATTTAGCAAGTCATGAGCTTATGGAGGTCTCTTTTTAGTAACAGGATCCATAGTTGTGCAAAGTGTAGTTTCTTGGGCTTGCGTATCTGTTTTTATTGAAAGAAAAGAGAGAGAAATGTAGGTTATGAATGAGAATGTAGAGACCGATAGGCACACTGTGTCCTCAGTTAAGCTTCAGTGCAATTCTTCCAGAGATTTATTTCATCAGCGACTGCAGTTTCCATAATCATATCTGTGTCCTCATATTAGAAAGATAATTAACAGCACTAATGATCACGTTAAGTTCATTACACATTCACTGCCAGCTCAGAATGAAGTTGACATTATGTTGCCTTATCATCAAAGGTGGCGTATTGTTGGGAAGTCATTAAAATGGAAATGAGTGTGATGTTCTGATGTTAATTGCAGAGGGAAGAGATGAGTTATGTATTTAATGCAGCATTTAAAAAAGCCAATGAGGTTCCTATCTGCTAAATAGGGTAATTAATGCTATATATTACTTATGTTTGTCCAAATGAAGGAATGAAATTAGAGAGGATGACGCCGACATGCTGTTTATCTGTCACAACATGGCTCTAGTTTGCAAACTTCATTATTACTCTATCTTCTGTCTGTAATATTTCTATAATCTCCCTTCAAATTGTTCCGTCATTTCTTTTTCTGTGCAGCTTCTCATTTGGATCGGCAGTCAGTCATTTAGAGAAACAGTTTTCATTCTCCAGAGGGCTTCTCAAAGTTTGTCGTCAACTTTTACGCATGGGTTTATTGTGTAAATTATCTCATAGTTTTGCATCTCTTGTTATGCAGAAGTGTTGTGTTGTTTATTGTACTTGAAATCAATTACTCCATTCATGGGGTTATATTGCAGAACACAGAATTAGCATCTGTAAATAAAACTTGATATAAAGAGTTACTGTGTGTTTGCTCAGTCAATTAAATGGCTTTTCTGGGTCAGCTGTGAAGATGGACACATGTTGTTTCACTAGTCTCTCAGCGAGCACTGCTGTGATTATGAGTTTAATGAAGCAGTTAACTGTCAGAATATGATCCTAGTGTGTCTGCTGAACATGAGCGTCCTGCAGTGTCAACGCTCCTCTGTTTTTTTTTTTTGTTTTTTTTCTTATTTGTTTTCTCTCTTAATCAATAAAACAGACACTGTCTCTCGCACAATAAAGGTGCGCGCACAAACTTACCCTGCCCTTGACGGTAGTGTGCCTCAGTGATATTAATGTTTATGTTAATTACATCATGCCAACAAATGATTACATTTGCAGACAGGGTTATTGTAATACTGTAGCCACTAGCTTATTTTGCCCAGTGAATGCAATTTAGAACAGATGTAATTGTATGAATGCATTGTAATTGCATGAGGAAACAACAATGCCATTATGCATATACAGTTTTTGTGAGCATGATTTGTAAGTTTGTGTGTGCGTGTGTGTGTGTGTGTGTACCGTATGGGCAAGGGTAAGAAAGATTGTGCTATTCTTCTTTTTATTTGCAACCATTTTAGCTCTTTCTTTCCTTTTTTTGTAGGATTTTCTGTCTTACATGGAGTTACATCGACAGAGAGGCCACATCATTTTTGAAATTATGAGGACAAACCACTTGCAGGTTTGAAAATTGAAATAAATTTTATTTAGAGGTAAAATCAGAATTTTTTTCATGTTTAGCTTTAGTTTATTTGTTTCCTCCGTCCTGGTTTGTGTCTATGAAACAGTTGCGAGTCACAGAGTGGGAGCGTGTGAGCTCCCAGTGGCTGTGTGTGGAGGCCGAGCTGCTGAGGGAGAGGGCTATATTTGGTCCTGGCCCAGGGGTGCTGCTGAGCCAAGACTGGGTGCAAGACTCTGCCGAAGGACCCAATCGTACCAGATTACGCATCCGAAGAAAAGCCCTGAGACGGTCAAAAACGGTATAGTATTTCAGATTCAATTAATATCTGTCAAGTGGGTCTTTCTTAGATTTTAACCACTAAATATACTTTAGCCTGTGCAAGTTGGATAAACATATCCAGCTTTGTGTCACTTATTAGTTTGTGGGATTTAAGCATTTCCTTTATTTTTGAGGCCAAGAATTAATAGTATATGTTCATCTTTGTTATGCAGTGTGTGTTAGTTTACTATCTAGCCTTGATCAGGGTCTTGTGTTTTTACAACAGGTCCTAGGAATGTTGTGTCTAGGTTTAAGGTCTGAAGAGAGCAAAAGCAGAACTGAAGGAGACACAGGTAAAGTTTATATGTTGAATTTATAACCACGTGAAAATAATTGTTTTTTTTTCCTCATTACCTTTAAACTAGTAGTATTTAGTCATTTATCGCATGATGCAGCGTCACCATTAGAAGGCCCTTAATCCCATGCAACATATTTCCTCAGCTGAAAAACAAATGTTTGTTTTTTTGTAACAGAACCAAAGCTGTTGTGTGAAGTTTGTGCAGAGGTTAAGGAGGACGAAGCAGATGGAGAACAAGGTTGTGATCGCCTGACATTTTTCCCTGCTCTGAATGAGACACCTTCTGTTGCTGAGGGCCTACCTGATCCTTTCACCCCTGAACCCTGCTCCCACACACGAGACTGCCCAGACATGCGTATCATCCTTCAGGAGCTTTACCCTGGAGAGAAGGTACTGTGACATAGGATGTTAGTATGCCATGCTGATAACAGCATCTCTAAATACAACTACAACTCCTCCCCCCTTGCTGATATCCACATTCATAATTATCTAATGCAGACTAAGGGATTCCAGCAGCCCAGTGCTGCTATCAGAATTTCATCTTTCCTCATTAGTATAATATTTTAATGTGGAGGCCCAGCACAGCTCCCCTCATTCTTATTGTGAGTTAAAAACCAGAGCACATGTTGACAAGGACTCTCATCGCTCCGGCAACCAGCCGCGGCTTTTAATGTTTCTGACTGAAGTATTAATAAAAGCAGTAGGAGGTGATGCAAGCTGTCTTACATCTGCTTTGTAAGTGTGTGATGTGTGCAAGTGTGTCCTCCTGTCTTGCGGTGGTTGAATGCATGACTCCTGCTGAGCTTCCTGTCAAATGAACACAGTCATTAGCTCTGAAAAATGCACACACACTCATAGACTAACACTCACACAAAGGGACACCCTCTCATAATTAGCTTGCCAGCGCCAATAGTGTGATTATGACAATAATGTGTGTGGGGAGAAATCAATGGTCTGACATTAGGCTCTCAGTCAATAAAAGTCCTCCTTTTCTCTCCTCCTTCCCATCATCAGCAAAATCATCCACAGACTGATAACACATATCTGTCTGGACCACAGTAAGGAGATAGGGAACCAATTTCATTGTTATGTATTTAATTTCTGATAACAATAAATCCAACTAGTTTAATGTAGTCAGTGTTGGCAGTAGTTTGTACTCACTGATGGGAACAAATATGATACAGCTTAGTAGCTGATGTAGTTGAGAGCCACTCACCTTGACTCGTCTTAAACACCCCCCCACAATAAGTGATCTTATTCATCACAGCCTGTCTCTGTGTGTGCTTTAAGACAAGAGGTTCTGATCACTTATCAGGTTTCCTATTGTATGTGAGGCAGTGATTAATTCTCCTAATAATGGCCAAGCAGGACCTCCTCCTTGCCCACCAAGTGTGTCAGAGGGGGTAGGGACTTTGATTTGATTTGATTAGTATAAATTGTGAGGGGCCTCCGGATATGTTGGGACCCCATATGGTTCTTTGGGCGCTTTGTCCCAGTGGGCCTGGAGGGGGGCCTGGATAGAAAGACAGCCAGGTGCATGCATTTGTTGCAAAATGAGGGGAGACAATAAAATGATCTATGCATTATCACAATGCAGTTAGCATTAGCTCCAACCAGTGCTGAAAGCCATTCATTTTGGTGCTGGATGAAACACTATCACACTGCTCAGAAGAGACCAGGCCTTCTTATCACCATCAATCAACTCTGATAATGAAGTGCTGAGTGGTGTCTTTTTAATAATGATTAAAATATGTGATTAAAATGATCAATCAAGTAAAGCCTGAAGTGCCAGTGTATCTGCCATGTCATGTCCTGAGAGAGAAATGAGCTCATGTGTGTTGTGCTTCTCACATGGGGCTAAATGTTTCTGCCTTTTTCTGCAGGTACAAGCAAAGATGTGTGTAGTGATGGTGAGTAGCCTCAAAGTCACAGAAGGTTTGCTCCTGTTTGGGAAGGACAGCCTGCTCTTATGTGAGGGATTTACTCTCAGTCCAACTGGAGATGTTTGTTGCAGGAAACACTACCCCAGCAGGTAAAGCCATGAAATCTTCAAAATTATCATTGCAAAGCATGAACTGCAAGCATTCCTGCTGCCTTGTGTCAATCAGACAATCAGTTATCTTCTGTGTCCCTTTCCACCAGTGTGAGAGATTCCTTTATTTCCACCATGCTGAGTAAAGAGCCATCAGCCAGCTGCAGACGCTGGCTCTATGAGGATGTCAAAGAGGCTCGCCTCATGCGGTTCCTCTTAGAGGTCAGATTTCCAAACGATGACACAGTTGACTTAAATTAACATGGGTCTTATATCCAGTTCATGTTTATTTAAATTTAGCTGATAAATTAGTCTCATATATTTAGTACATATACGGTTTTCTGAACATTTAAAGCTGGATTAGGAATAATAATAAAAATAGAAACACTCAAAGTAAAATACACACTGAAAGGGTTATTATTATTTATTTTCTCATTATACATTCATGTTGATTTCCAAAAAGTTACAGTGTATATAGAAAATGGATTCATGCAACATAAAGGTGTCATTTGAATGGATAATCAAACATTTATTTGGGGATGTTAGCTTCCATTTTTTGTAGATGTTTTTTTTTTCCTCCTTTCCAAAAAATTTTCATCAAACCAAATTCTAAGTATTATCATTTCCAGTGTCTGGACTTCTACACACATATATAATTTACACTTTGTTATTTTTTTTTAAACAAATTCCTTGACATTGCTATTGATTTATGATTTTCTCTGTAAATCTCTGCAACCACAGATTCTATTATAGTACTTCTATCCCCCCCCCCAAACTTCTCTAAAATTTAGGTAAGATCTCAAAATGGCCATTTTGCCAGTTGAGCCCTTCACTTGGCAGACCTAACTTTTTTTTTTTTTTTTTTAAATTTAAATGAACATCCTGCACGGTGGCACAGTGGTTAGCACTGTGGCCTCACAGCAAGAAGATCACTGGTTCGATCCTTGGCTGGTTTGGTCAGTGGCCTTTCTGTGTGGAGTTTGCATGTTCTCCCCGTGTATGCGTGGGTTCTCTCCGGGTACTCCGGCTTCCTCCCACCATCCAAAGACATGCATGATAGGTTAATTGGTCACTCTAAATTGCCCCTAGGAGTGAGTGTGAGCGTGAGTGTGTTTGTTTGTCTCTCTGTGTGGCCCTGCGATGGACTGGCGAGCTGTCCAGGGTGTACCCTGCCTGTCGCCCAAAGCCGGCTGGGATAGGCTCCAGCTTCCCCGCGACCCTGAATTGGAATAAGTGGTTCGGAAAATGAATGAATGAACATCCCTTAAAAATTATATATTACATCTCAAATCACTTGCCATACAAAAAAACTTCTTTTTGTTGTCATTTTCACCAGTACTCCTGGAGCTGTTGAAAAACTGGGTGGGACTTTTAGGTATTTAATTGGATTGAATCCTTTTTAAAAGACAAGGACTACCTTGTGTATAGGTACTATAGGTAACTATTGATCTGAGTGAATTAGAATAACCCATGGAGTTCCCCAAGGCTCCATTTTGGGGCCATAGTTGTTCCATACATACATGTTTCCACTCGTTTTCCCAAATTATGAAAAACAACAAAATGTGTTATCCTCTTCAGACAGCTATATTTATAATTAATGACAAAGCCAGAAATCTTCATGTAATCCTGGACTCAGACCTAAATTTTAGCAGTCACATTTAGATAGATGTAAAGTCAGCCTTTTATCACTTAAAGAATATATAGAGGACTGAAGGACTGATGTTGCAGCAGGATTCAGAAAAATGTTTTTATGTAAAGCACTTTAAATTCTCTTACACATGAAACGTGCAATATAAAGAAACTTGCCTTGCCTTACTGTCATCCTTTAATTGCCTCTTGCGTCTCCATTGGCTAATTCTGTGTGGAACACAAAATCAGTCAATGACCATGCTGATTCAAGTTTAAAAAGGGATCTAATAACACCATATCTCAGTTAAACTAAATCTACTCCTCTTGTTACAGGACAATGCTATTGAGATCTTCATGAAAAATGGACACTCTGCTTTTTTGGTATTCCTGAATAAAGACCATGTGTCTGCATATAAAAGGTGAATCATTTAAATATACTAAATATGTAATAAAATTAGATTTTGTTTTTACTTTTCAGCATCATGACTAATCTTGATTTCTTGGCTCTCCTCAGGTTGAGCACTGTCATACCAGCATTAAAAGGCAGAGCGGTTGCTGAGGTCATTGCTAATGCTAAGTAAGTGTTCATTTTATGAGTCACCAAAAAACAATGTCAAGAGAATAAATTTGTTTTAATTTCTACATAATACACACTGAGACAAAGGTTAATAGGCACATTCATATTCAAATCTGTACGGCTGCTTTAAAACATGTTCTTTGTAAGAGTTTTGAGTAATTTGAGTCAAATTTGAGTAATTAGCAGATGCTTAGGTGTTTGATGGTTTGCTTGTATTCCACATTTTCCTTTATTCTCCACAAATCCTGATTGACTTTTGCCACTGAGTTTGGTGTCATCAATCCAGCATAATTTCTGTTCTTTTTCTTCTGAAACACATCACCAGCATCACCTCCTCTTCTCTCTCTTGCAAGCCCTTCTCTCTGTATGATCTTAGGGCATGTCCTACACAGGATGCTTTCATAGACCAGGAACATGTCTTCTTTAAGATCAGAATTTTTCTTCTTCATTGCCTCACCATCCCCTTGACAATATGTAAAAGGATTTCGTTTCACATTCACTTTAGTGTGGTTGCATAGAACTTTCAAAAACTCTGGTGGCTCGATGAGGCGATTATCAAACAGGCCTAACTCCTTGAGACTGGACAAGCGCTCCAACGTGGAGGGCAGGTCATCCAGCTGATTCAGTCCTAGATTTAGACTCTTCAGGTTAGTGAGGGAACCCAGTGAGGAAGGTAAACCTGCATGGGTTAGGTAGTTATTAGCGAGGTTGAGGTGAGTTAATGCCACCATGTCGCCTATGGACTCGGGTACAGATTCCAGCTTGTTACTGTGCAAATCCAGCCACGTGATTGATGAGAGCCTATCAATGTTGTCAGGGAGTTTCCGGATCAGGTTGCGGCTCAGATCCAACTCATCCACATTGGTCACTTTGAAGAGACACTTGGGGAAAACAGTTATCCCCATTTTGCTCAGGATGAGTCTACGCTTTCCATCCGGGGTTATCTGTATTGCCTTTTTAGCAGTCTTGAGGGTCACTCTTGTCCCTTTGGCTCCCTTTCCTTTGGGCATCGTACTGCAATGCACAAAGAGTTACTGAACAGTTTAGTTCAAAATTTGAGCTCAGCCTCCCTTTTGTGATAGCTGCCCCAAGAGGCTGATTTAATATAATTGATCTAATCTGCACTAGCACACACTACTGCAGGAAATAAATTCGTTGTGTGTATGTTTATGTGTAAGTATGTGTGTGTAAAGCTGATGTGATTTATTCAGATACAAGGGCCTATGTATGGCCTGGAGCAGCAGGGAAAGCATGCACTCTGAGGAATGAGAACTTGAGCTGTGTGTGTGTGTGTGTGTGTGTGTGTGTGTGTGTGTGTGTGTGCCACAGTGTTGTGTCTCTATTAGTGCACGCTCACCCTGTGTTGCCCATGGGGGGGTATTTAAGTGCACGACTCTCTAATTAAGGCTAATGCTGGGGAACAATAGGAGAGAGGCGACACTGGGTAATACAGCAAAAACAAATGAGTGTTGATGCTCCCTCACCATTCAACTGATTGAGTTGTTTGCCTCTTTTCAGGCGAGAAAGGTGTGTGTGTGTGTGTGTGTGTGTGTGTGTGTGTGTGTGTGTGTGTAGGACATCCACATGCAAGTGTGTTGACAGACATGGATGCACTATATTCTGTGTGTGTGCACAAAGAGTCAAATCAGGACTTTGATAAATGATAGTTGGGGAGTGTTGGGAGTGTAATGAGGGCTTCGCTCTTCTCCCCTCCCTGTCTAAAAGAGCAAGGTGTGTGTCTGTTTGTGTCTATGTTACACCCCAAGGCCCTCTCTCGCCTCATTCATCATCCTCAGGATGAGAGAGGTTATCCATTGGTGCTTGTTCCCATTATAACCTCCTATAGGAAACTATTGCATGAAATTATTGCTTGCAATTAGATAACACACACACTGAGCCAAATGCAATGATTGATTTAGTGTAGTTTTACAAAATAATTTGGTCAGGACTTTATTGATGTTAGAAAGTGTATGCACTTATGATTTAAAGCCATTCATTATAAACACCCTTGTTCAGCTTATAACCTGACTTTAAACTTTAATCCACATTTTTAACAAAGCTGTACTCACCATATTTTAGCTTCTTTTTTCCCCAAAGAAGGATGTTGAACAGATTGACTAGGTTTTCTTCATTTTAAGAAACACATCCTTAGCTTTGAGCTCCTGTAAAAGAGAAAAAATAATTATACAAAAATCCATCATTCACTCCATTACTGCTAAACATCTTTAGACTACATGTAAAACTTTGTGACATTTAGAAATATCATTATACCTGTTAAAAAATTCAAAAAGAAAAAGCAGGAATGTACTGTTTCTGTCTGTCGAGCCGTCTTTCAACAAACAGGGAAAGTCACAGTTCATGTTGTTTAATAGTGTTACCTAGCAACTGAGGTGCTTGGCGCCAGACTTTATGACCAATGTTACTTGCCCACAATGGGGGAGGAGATTTCAGAAGCAACCGATCACTTCCCTGATTCAAATATACTTGGAGAGGTAATTTGTTAGTAATGAAATGTTCAGCAGATTTGTTTTGTCTAGTTTTTTCTTTCTTTCTTTTTTTTTTAAGCTATTCACAAGTGTTGGTTTCCATGTCTAAAGGTTGTAAACAAAGTTCCCTTATACTCATTAAAATATCTAAGCAAATGAAAACAAGAGTGCTATGTTAGACAATAAACTTATTTGTTTTAGCCGAGAAGCAGGAAATCTGACTGAACCTTGTTTTTCCTGTTTGACAAGTAATCTTTAACAGCTATTAACATGTCAGAGCTAATATAATCGGATAAGAGAAATTTTGTTCTCCCAGTTAGCTCATGCAGACTGCCCAGTCTATGGCAGTATGTTTGTGATTGTATTTCTATGATTTTTAAGCAACCTACAGATGGCACCATGTGTTACAGTCCTGCAGATCCCTACACTTTATTTATACTACATAGTATAGACCACCTCAGGACTAAATTAATGCTCCTACAGCTGTGTACACAAGATTTCAGTTTCCTGAGTCACTCACCTCCACTCTGCTGTTAACTCTCGGCTCTGTTACATTTTTAATTCTGGTTGCTAAGCAACACAACAAGCAAAGGAACTTAGTGTTGGTAGGTACTGCTCAGTGCTCAGGCTTTGTTGATAATGTAAAATATTTGCTTTTATTGTACTTTAGAAAGACTCCTGTGGTTGGAAAGACAGCCCTTATTAAATGGCAGGTAATGCAATAAACACTTCTTTCTCACATCTCTTTGTCTGAGTTCTGGCTCACAGATGCAACGCTTCTAACTTCAACATCAGTACTGAACAATTGCAGTCACTCTGCTTTTGAACAATTATTATATTATATAATAGTTATTAATTATAATAATTATTTTATATATATATATATATATATATATATATATATATATATATGTATGTATGTATGTATGTATGTATGTATGTATGTATGTATGTATGTATGTGTGTGTGTGTGTGTGTGTGTGTGTGTGTGTGTGTGTGTGTGTGTGTGTGTGTGTGTGTGTGTGTGTGTGTGTGTGTATATGTGTATATGTGTGTGTATATGTGTATATGTGTGTGTATATGTGTGTATGTATATATATATATATGTATATATATATGTATATATATGTATATATATATGTATATATATGTATATATATGTATATATATGTATATATATGTATATATATGTATATATATGTATATATGTATATATGTATATATGTATATATGTATATATGTATATATGTATATGTATATATATATGTATATGTATATATATATGTATATGTATATGTATATGTATATGTATATGTATATGTATATATATATGTATATGTATATATATATGTATATATATATGTATATGTATATATATATGTATATGTATATGTATGTATATATATATGTATATGTATAATATTTATAAAATATAAAGCGATAAATGTTCTCTATCATTTTTTTTTGTCATAGAAAGGGGAGATGAGTAACTTTGAGTACTTGATGCATCTGAACACTATTGCTGGAAGGACCTACAATGACTTGATGCAGTATCCAGTTTTCCCCTGGGTTCTGGCTGACTACCAGTCTGAGGTAGAATCTTAAAAACTTCTGTGAACATTAATCTATGAAGTGTAGCAGGTGTGATTAAGCTCTACCCTTCACAGATCATTGATCTGTCGAATCCTGCAACTTTCCGTGATTTGTCCAAACCAATGGGAGCTCAGACAGAGAAAAGGAAACAGATGTTCATCCAGAGATATGAGGAGGTGGAGAACAATGAGGATGAAGGTATCTAGGCTAATTCAGTATTCCTTTCTTTTCCAGCAGGGCTATCCAATATTTATTTTGGTTCTCATCACAAAGTTTCCTAAAATGGTTTTTACTCTAACAGAATTGTCTGCACGTTGCCACTACTGTACCCATTACTCCTCAGCCATCATTGTGGCATCTTTCCTAGTCAGGATGGAGCCTTTTTCACACACTTTCCAGACACTGCAGGTAAGACTATCATCATCAGGATATTTGAAGAAAAAAAAAATACTGCTAATAATAACTTTTTATGTTTTTTAAATCTGTAAGCTTATATTAAACCAAACTTGTGGGTTATTAAGTTGCATTAAATATATGAATAAAGAGGCCCAAATAGTTACTGACCCATTGCTTTAATGAAAAGTTCTTGTTAAAAATAGAGTGGATGATGGATGAATCTGTCTGGATGACCCCAGCTGATGATCCACTATACTGACGATACACTATATGGATCCACTATAAAACTGATCAGACATGTTCTATTAAATAGATATACTCCTACTAATTAGGCTACACAACTTGATGC
>NC_136629.1:25160734-25195734 GCF_933228915.1 Telmatherina bonti | reverse complement strand
TCTTTTCCTCCCCTTTGCTATAAATTTACACAAAACAAAGAGAACTACTTATGAATTTTCAGTTCTAGCTTTCTGAAGATCAATTTATCTACTACTCATTTGACTATTCACAGCATATAGAACTAGTATCAAACATCAAGAACAGTTTTTGCATCTTTTATAAAAACGATTTCTTAACCTAAGCAGACATGTGCAGTCTAACTATCCCTGATGGTTGAAATAGAAAAGTACATTGAGTGGTATCCTTATTGTGTTTGCAAAGAAAATGATCCTGAGTCTTGAAATGAAAGGAAATAATGAAAGCATGTTGTATGGTGCATAAACATAACCTATATTTACAAACAACTGCATACATATTGCTGTTTTCTGCTGAGTGTACTACATCTCTATTTTGGGCGTGGTTTTGTATTGTTCGTCTTTTAATTTATTTCATACCGTTTGATGTCAATTATTGTACTCTTGATGTGCCTTTCTCTCTGGGGAATCGTTGAAACACAGTGAAAATGCCCATAGATTAATTTATCCTACAGAAGAGTAGAAGGAGCTATCTGTTAGAGCTGCAATATGGAGATGGCTCTTTGGCTGAGCCCTACTTAATAATCTGAATATCCCTACAGGCCCACTGAGAGAGAGAGGAGATGAATCTGTGAATGCTCAGGGAGAAATTCCTGCATATTACATTTCATATTAAATCTTGTGTGTCTGATCTGATCAATAAGCAGATAGAGATGAATAGGAGGAGGAACGTCAAGACAAATGCAGACAGAACTTCTTTCTTGGGGATTTTAGAAGCAGAACTGGTGAAAGGATATTATGATTTCTTCCACTTCCTGTATGAACAGGTCAATTACAGACAAAATTACATCTTCTCTCACACATGCACACTAGCATTTGTACTGTTTTGAAATGCAGGTGTGCTCATATGATCAAGCCTCACATCTTGTGACCTGCGTACTTTTGTTTTAATTGCTCACATTTCTCTCGTCACTTTAATGATTTTTTTTTTGCAAATTTAGTGAGTTAACAAACCCTTCAAATAATGCAAATATCTTTACTTTGCCTAGCATGTATATTACTGACTACACATTTCTGAATTTTAAAAATAAATATTTGCATTTTTTTATTTTAAAATCCTAATATGTTAATAACAATTCATAATATGATTACATGCTTTGATCATTTCAATTTAAATCACTCTTTTATTTTCTGATGGCACTACATTAAACCTACTTGCAGAGCTGCCAAGAGGTCCAGTAGGTCAGATAATATGCCTGGAAAAAGAAGTCCTGGTCCTGGAGAAAAATCGGCTCCTGATGTCGCCTCAACTTGGTTGCTTCTTCAGCTGGGGATTCCCAGACAACAGCTGTAGCTTTGGAAATTGTGCTACAGAAAAGGTATGTATATGGGAATATACAGTACCTGTCAAAAGTTTGGACACACTCGTTCATTAGATTTAATGAGAAAGAACATCTAAACTTTTGACATGTACTATACACTAGGTGAGTTTTCCATTTCTTATGCCAGCACTGTATAGTTGCATGTGCTTGAAATAGAAAAAAGTGTCTTTATCTACGTGGGAACCGATGGAAAATGGATGGAAAAAAGGGCATAAATGAACAAAAGATTAGTTTAACTTTCTTTGTTATGTTTTAGTATCCTGACATTTTAAATGAAAAGAAAGCTAATTTTACCCAATTTTATAATATGTACAATTATAAAAAGCATGGACAAAGTCATTATTAAACAAACACACTCTTTTCTTATGTCAGTATATTCCTTGACCATTGCAATTACATCTTTTTTTGTTTTATACACTCTGTGTATATTTTGGTTTTTAGTGTTTAATAGCAGGCATTTTAGCTTGATATGCTGTATTAAGCAGCAAGAATATTACATTAATTCTAATGATTAAGTCAAACTCAGTAAACTGTCATTTAGGAATAAATTTCAGTTGTGAAGTTGCAAATTTGTTTAATCTCGGGTTCATATTATTCCTGAGAAAAAAAACATAATTAGTCTCTTTTTAAACATGACCAATACTTCAACCTGTTCTTTAATTTGTTTCTTTTTTTTTTTTTTTGGTTTGTTTGTTAGGGTTTTTTTTGTTTTGTTTTAAGTTTCATATCACAATAGATACTAATGATCACTGTTAATCCCCAGAACTTTGCAGTAAGTGAGAGTTTGTGTGATTGGGGCGAGATGTTGTGCGCCGCCTGTCCAAACCCAACAACCGTTGTCACTGCAGGCACCAGCACTGTTGTTTGCGTGTGGGATGTGACAGTCGTCAAGGTCAAACTCGCTCACATGAAACTCAGACAGGTTCGTTTGTTTACATCTTTATGCTGTGGAAGGTTTCATGGTTTTTGCACACACACTCCCACATTGTGACGCTAACTATGTTTTTATCTGCAGCCATTATATGGTCACACAGACACAGTGACATGTCTGGCTGCATCTGATATCCACAGCCTGATAGTGAGTGGCTCCAGTGACCTCACTTGTATCTTGTGGGATATGGAAGAGTTAAGTTACATCACCCAGTTAGCAGGGCACAAAACCAGCATCTCTGCACTGGGTATCAATGAACTTACTGTAAGTCCACCTTCTCTACCTGCTGGCTTTTCCTGTTCATGTTGTTTGCTTTGACTGAACCCACAGTAGAGGAAGGGAGGATTCTCACTGTTGACAGCTTGCATATCCTCTCTTTGCATTTTTTTTTTAACTTGTTTTGTGAATATCTGTGCATTTTTACATTTGTGAATCATCACCATGCTACTCTTTCTAAGGGGGAGATAGTGACATGTGCAGGACCGCTGTTCTACCTGTGGACCATGAAAGGCCAGCTGTTGACTTGCACTGACACTTCCTGTGGGCCTCTGGCAGACATCCTGTGTGTCAGCTTCACACAGCGACATGAGTGGGATGCTAGGAATGTCATTGTCACAGGCTGTGCAGATGGGACCATACGGGTGAGTTCTTTATATCCTCATATGCAGTAATTCAGTGGCAGCTCTTTGCACAGATCAGTGAGACTCTTTGTGGTGTTTTTATGCAGTCTACTATAAAGTATTCTGCCATTGTAGTCATTATTTTGATATTAGCCTCCCAGGTACCAGCTTGAATGTCCATTGAAGGTATTAATAACATGGACTTATGGGTTGTGGGGTAGAGACATTTTTTGCTTAAGATTAATAAAAGCATATATAGCCTCTCTGCAATCAAAACTGCAAACTCAAAATTGTGCTTCACTTGGGAGAGGGAGCCTGTACCACATGCACAACACACACACAAATGCAATCATTACTTTGTCATTATACTGATAGTGTGTAGTTTTTGCACACCGATGCGCATGTGAGTGTTCTTGTTATTATGTTGAATTATGTCTATGATTTTGCTACTCGTTATGTGTCTCTCACACAGATATGGAGGACAGAGTACACCAGAACACAATTACCTGGCCCTCCAAAAGAACCTGTGTCCCCAGGGCAAGACCAAACCGAGAGAGATGGTAATGTTACTGGCAGTAGGATAAGAAATGCATATGGATGTTATGATTATAACGAAACAGATAATGTGAGTGACTTGACAGTAACAAAACTTAAAAAGAAATGTAAAAGCAACTACATTAAAAGATGTTATCTTCATTCTAAGAGTAAAAAAAACCCCAAAACCTTTTGCTATCTAATTAGATAAATCCATAAGTGAGAGATGATTATTTTTAACTGCTCATCTCAGAGCTAGACAGCTTTGTTTCCAGATGAAGGCTTGTAATTCTCACCATATCCCTCACTAGCATTAGGGCTAGCAGAAATTATGTTGTTATAAAGTTATTAAACATAGAGGCAGTAAACACTGATGAGTAATTCTGCTGACGTGTGTGTGTGTGATTGTGTGTATAATTTAGAAAGCAATAATACCCAGATCCAATTTGGCATACGTTGGTTACAGCCTCGCGTCACCTCATAGGAGTATTATGCTTTCCAATTACATTGAGACAAGTCTTTACGTAACCCTGAAGCATTTATATTTGAGGGTTTTTTCTCCTTTTACAACCTACTGACAGCAGATGGACACTGTGTTAATATACATTTTAACTGTACTGTGAGGACCTTTGGAGCAGGGTTGCACACAGTTCAGTGTCCCCGTTTATATATAGTAAGTTGATGTTTTCTCATGATGAATCCACAGTGAACAGCTCATCCCCAGTGAAATGCTGGAAGAGATGTCTGATGTTATGTCAAGAGCTGAACAGAGGTCAGAGTGCGCAACGTCACTACAAAAATAGTCCAGCTATCACTGCACTTGCCATGTCCAGGTACAGTAACTATCATGCACCCTTTTTTTGCAACATGGGTTGGACTTCATGTTTAATTACATTAAACTTTATTTAATCTGTGTTTACTGTTTAATTGATGTTTTCTTTTTTTTTTTTACTAAATTACACTTAAAGACGTAACTGAATTTGAGATGATTTCTCCCCAGAATCTCATCAGACTTGCATGGTGTGTATTCTATGTAAACATGCATCCTTCACAAAATAATATATTTGCTATCCTTTGTGCAGGAGTCACGCTACGCTGTTGGCAGGCGATGCCTGGGGCAGAGTCTTCACCTGGACCTGTGAGTGAGAAGTAGCAGTGCGTCAGCTAGCCATTATTACTCCTCTGAGAGAGACTTTGACAAATAAATTAATCAACATCTCAGGTGTGATATAAACTGAAGAGCTAAATCTGCTTTACATTAACACTGTGTTAAAATAAATGGAGAAAAAAGTTACAACAGAATCCTGTTGCACATGAAATAAAGTATTTGCCTTCTATATAAATATTTTATTTGGTTATTTTATTCAGTTGTTTTCTGTGTAAATACTACAATGAATTTCAATAAAAAAAATATATTTACAAACACTCTTCTGTGTGTCTCTGATTAACAAATCAAGGTTGGTCATTTTTTACTTAAATTAATAGGAGGTACCTAAAAGTGAAAACAGAAAGGCACCTCTTATAATATGACAGACGTGCTGCGTAAGTTCGATTGGCTTAAGTGATGTGTAAAAGCAGACGTGGCTTCAACAGTAATAACTAAAAGCTGCAATGGAAGCTTGTAGATGAACTTGGCTTCATTAAGTTAAAAATAAATGTGAGATATATGACTAATAAACACTTAACTGTGTGAGGGCATGTGTGTGAAACGAAAGCATGCGTGAAGAGCAAAGGCAGTAGAGTGCTTCATTTCTCAGAAACTGCATGTCAAGCATCAATCATGCTGAAAAGAAATGCAAACAAGTTAACATTTTACACAACCAGGCAGTACCGTTTTGCTTAGATTGTTTGTGGTAAGAAAAATCCAGGGTGTTTGTACATAAAAATAGTTTTCAGGGTATTGTTTTTCACAATCTGTTTCCACTTTGCTTTGTAATGTGGCATTTAGCAGCTTTTTAGGACCATAATTCTCCATGGTAAGGAATGTGTGATGTGGGTGAAATGAAAAAGAAAAAAACCGTCAAAAGTTTTGTTGATGTATGCTTTTTGCTTGACATAGTTTTTTGTGTTTATGGTTACCAAGGACAGATACGCCTTTTTCAGGCTCATCGCTGTAGGGACTTGCCCACATACTACTTAGTTCACTGGAAGAGAAAGTGTTTAAAGCTCACTCCTTTACTAATTTTATTTTAACCTTTTACGGGAAAGATATAGCTTTAAAATGATCACATCAGTAGACATATTCCAATGCATAAGCATGTTGATGCATAAGAATGGTTTATGAAGACTTGCTGGCGTTCTGTCTCATGCTGGCACTCTTATGCACCACTCCTCTCTATCATAAAGGAAAGGGTCTTTCTCTTTAACCTTTGTGTGTGTGTGGCTAATTGTGCTAAGTGGAGTAGCTTAATAGAGTGGAAAATAGTCCTCATAATTTTCCCAGAGAGCGAGCAATGACCTTCTCTAAAGACAACAGTCATCTCCATTCTCTTTACATGGCTGGTTTTATGATATGAGATGTCAAACCATTGGGTTCCTCAGAATAATTAAATCAAATAAATTATTGCACCTAGGCAGAACCATCTTGTAGCCTAACCCAATTATAATGCACTGTAAAGCTAATTATTAACCATGATTACAATTAGTCTAATTTGAATAAATGTAGTCATTAGCGGGTTCATCCCAGTCAGTTAGTGTGAACTGTGGGGGATGATGGCCTCTCTCTCAATCTCTCCCACTCGCTAAGAGTGTGGATGTGCATCATTCTTTTTCTCCAGGCACCTCCATCTTCATCCCATTTTTTACACTGACCTTCACAAAATGGCTTACACCCTTCACCTTCTCTGGGTGGAGCATTTACTGCTTTCAGGACTCATATTTGCTGTTTATAGCTGCTGCCACATTGATCAGACTTTGAAGCAGATCAGCAGCAGAAGGCAATGTTGTTTCTGCTCCTTTGTGTATTTTATCAGTAATTTGATATTTTAAAAAAAAAAGTGTGGATTGGAAAGTTTGTGTTCTTGGCAGGAGCTGGATGAAAAGATGGATACACCTCTCGTGCAGTATGGGCCTTCTAAATATGTAGTAAGTTTCAATATGCCCCAGAACAGAGATGCAAAACTAAAATAAGATGAAATTAAAAAAATTTAAAAAAAAAACTGTTGACAGACTATGGAGCACATTCATTTTTTTCATTTGTCAACTCTTGCTGAACTATATTTTGGACATTAAAAGCACTAAAGTGGTTTGTAAAAATTAAGTCTTATGTGAAGCACATTTTGCTTGTGAACCTGTCAAATTGGATATCTTACACAGTACAATTACCTTATAGAGCAAGTTAATTATGACAGACCTTATAGTATTAATTCTAGTAGTGTAATAATATAGCAATTATTAATGTACTTAAAGAAACTGTAAAGAGTATTACAACAAATTATGACATTGCAGTAAGACAACAGTTTCTTTCGACATAGTCTCCTGAGTTTATACAAAATAGTTAAGAGCAGAACTATAAACACCTGGCTCACAGCTCAGTGATGCCAACAAACAAAACGACAGAATAATTGCACCAAATAACTCCTGTGCACAGATCAAAAAGCCCTTCACTTACAAACAGATGTAGCATCCATACAAAAACAAACAAACAAAAGAAAAAAAACCTCAATGTCATACTGACAGTTTATAAATATAGTCTTTTATATGCAACCTTTTTCAGTTCAGCTTGGAGAACTGAATATCTGCCTCACCAGAAGGTAACTGAGCTGCCACGTCTACAGCTGTTTCTCCTGGAAGAGGATCTGAGCATACACAGTGTCTGGGCTGGAGGGTGTGGGGTCAGGGTTGCAGGAGGCTGGCGGCTCTTGCCTAGGTCTGACTAGCTCCAGCTCTGCATATGTCAGGCTGTCTTCATGTGAGACTCGAGGCTAGAGAAGAGAAAGAATTTGTTAGGGGAACTTCAAGGAATTCAGCTGACATGGGGAGGCAGAGGAGAAAAGTAGTGCACAAAAGCTTAAATAGTGCAAATTTCTCTACAGGGAAAGGATGCAAAGAATTTACTTTTACTAATCTTTTTCTTAAAAAAACTGTTTTGTTCCATGATTCCTGGTAAACTAATTTTCTGTGTTTTTCATTTGCAGAAACTATGTGTTTACTGGGTTTGCAGGAGCTCTTGGAACATTCAGTTTACTTGAAAAACATTTGGTACAATAGGAGTCCTATCCAACATCCTCAGATCTGCATAATTGGACTAATTTAATCCGTATGTGCGTGCGAAGAAAATGCTCCCATCTCCAGAGCTTCATTTCACAACAAAATCTCAAGAACATCAGGAGTATGAATACTGAAGGTCCTTAATTTAAGTAGCTTTCCTATATATATATATATACTTGTCTGACACTTAGTGTAGGCATAAAACCAACAAAGCACTCTAAATAAATAATTGTGTTTCAGAAGCAATAAAGCTAAATAGAATTATCAAGCTCATAACTGAATGAGAAGATGGCAATAAACTCCAACAGACAATCATGCAGTCAGGAAACAAATTCCCACTTGCACATAGCTCAATAACAACTCCAGACTTAGAAAAAAGAGAAAAGTTTTCAAAACATAAATGACTGGTATGATACTTGAACCATGGTTTGTGTGTCTAATAGAGCCAACTTACAGCAGCAGATCTTCTTGGCATCAACCTTCTTGGCTTTTGAGGTCTCTTTGCAGCCGTAGGTACTGAAAAACAGTGAGAACCTAAATTAACTTAAAACTGTGGCTAGTTAGCATGAACCAACAAACATGACTGGGTTTATACTTATAAAAACCCTTTACAACAACCTTGACATCAGTCAAGGTGGTTTATTTACAATAAAAACAAGAACTTCATTCAGTTGTTCTCTTTTGAGTTAACTATAATACACAGGACAAGGTGTTTATATTAACAGAATATTTTGTGCTGGTCTATTTAAGTTATTCTACGCTTTGACTCAGAAGCTGGGTAATAATGGTCATATCAGTGACTGCTTTAAAGCTCTGTTTCTTGGGGGCTGTGACCTCTCTAGCTGCGTGTTTCAAACTGTGTGTGGAATTTGACATGAAATCCAGCTCAACACAAGAAAAAAAAACAAAAAAAACTGAACCCGCCTGCATGATGTTGGGATGTTAATGTCACTGCTGGAGCTGCTTTGGAATATTTTTTTTTAACTTTTGCCCACATTAAGGTTGTAAATGGCTGTAAGCTCAACAATGTTGGTTTAATTACAGCATGCTTATTGTCCTTGAAAAAAAAGACAGTGAAAAAATAAACAAGCAGAATGCAAAGCTTGCAGATGGCAGTTTACCTTTGGGTGCTGTGTGAAGCAGTGTCTCTTCAGGTAGTTTGGTTGGTGTCGCTGTCACTCTGTCAGTCTTCTGTCCCCTGTCTTTCCTTTGTGCTCTTGGGGAGGAGCTGGAACAACTGCTGGAGCTGGTTACAGTTTCTCCTGAGCTGTAAGTTTCACAAAGTACTGCATTTAAAATATAGATGTTACCAACAGTCATCAAAACCCTGCCATCATAAATCAATATTTCACAGTTTCCCCTAAAAGACAAAATGAAGAAATGAGGATGTTTTATTGATACTGATGAAGATTTTGACATCAATGTTTGAAAATCTGCACAAAAGGGTGATCATCAATTAAACAGTTAGTCATTATAATCCACTTTTTTCTCGCTTTCAATTACCTGCTTTCTGGGCACTTTACTAGAAGGTAACTGGCTGTGGAGAAAGAAAGAAAGAGAGAAAAAACCTGTTTGATTAACAGATTAGTTTTTCATAAAAAAAAAAAAAAAGATGTGTAACTGTAAAGAAAAAGGAATGGCTTTACCTTTAAGCCTATGTCTTCTGTGAAAGTACTGACATGTTAAGACAAGGGTGAACAGGAACATGGACAACAGGCCCAGTGAGCAGATCAGCACAGCACACAAATACACATCTGAATATGCCAATAAAAAACCCATCAGAATAGTGACATTATCGAAACAAGGTGTGCGTGAAGTTAAATAAAAGACTATGAAAACAATACCTCCAAATAAAATCCACAGTCCTTCACTGCTACCTTCCTCAGGGGTAAAGTGCACTGTAGAAACAATTACAATATTAAAAAAAATATAGAAAAGAAGGTCAATAAAAAGCATACAAAAGGTAGAAAACTCTGCCCAGACTAGTTTATTTGTAAATTGCTGATGTCTGTGTACCAACTCAATACAGCAGACAACCTCAGTGGTTTCCAGAAATATCCAAACCACTGTCACGAAGAGAGTCTGCAAAGGCATCAGCCAAACTGACCACAGACACACACAAACACATGCATATACACACACACACACACAGCCCTTGTCTGTTGAGTGGGGAGGGAGTTCCCTGTTGTTTTGCATATCAGCTTCCTTTGTAGCTCATTTCAAGTGCTGTAGAAAAGAAAAAAACATAAAGAAGTTGTTGTGGCTTGTGTTTGGGTCAGGGGTATTTAACGGGGTTAAGGAGAGTGAAATTACTTTGTAACTGCTCACATAATGAGATTTTAATCAGTCTTTTGCACACAGGTTGATGCATATTAATAAGAAATGATATTGACTGGGATTGACTTGTAGAGTGTTTCTACACCGCTGAATTGCTCTCGAAATTGTAGAGTATCTAAACAGTTTAGAAAGATGTCTTTCTGGGATTAAACTGGGTGGCAGTCGTTTTTGTTGCGATTTGTTTTTTCTTTTTAATGCAAGTCATAAACTGTAAATATAAATATAAATATATATAACTTATAATTATCCCTTTAAGGTGATGATTTACATAATCATTTTTAGGTTATTTTAATTGTTTTTTGTTACTGTTTTCACTTAAAGCTAAAAATGAATGCTCATAACATGTTAAGAGGAGACTTTTAAGGTGAACTAACTGTAGCAGGATCTCACTCATTTAATAATCTCCAATGGCAGTAACAATCAGGAATCCTTAGGCAGAGTACATAGTTAACATCTGCACCATGCAGTAAACCCCACATCTGAGTAGGTTCACTCTGTGGTTTACCACAAACTGTACCTCACATCTAATTGTGAGATCAGTCTGAGGTCAACAAGATACTGTTACATCTGCATATGTTATGGCGTTCCTAATAAAAAATCTAATGAAAAACGTTCTACAGATGCGTCTATAATACTAATTGTAGACCATCGATGCCATGTTTATGTAAAAAATATATTACAACAACTGGTACAGATATTGAAGCATCTGTTTTTCATCACCAGCACAAAGGAAAGATGTGGAATAATAAATCATCCGAATCAGCTGAAACTGGCATCATTACAAATCTGAACCTAAGATAAGTGTCTTATAATATTGAATGTAACAGAAAATGAATAACTTAAACTTTTGGAAAGATTCAAAGCTGGGAAATTGAGATGCGGGAGATGGCTAATCATCTTTTCATCAAGAAAAATCTTTTGGAGAAGTGTAATCCAATTACATCAGTAGGGTGTTGCACATTGAAATACACAGAGTGAAGGTTTCCCTACATTGCAAGTATTTCCTCTTTGTTTACCCTTATAATGTCTGCTCTTGTGTTTCTGGTTTTGTGGTCAGTGCATGTTGGAGATGCCTGAGGTTGTGTGGCTTCCTTACTGTGCCCTGAATATAGGGCAGGGCGTTGTCAAATGGCTGTGTATGAAACAAACCTCTTTGATTTTCTGGTATAAAACTATTGAAAGGTAAAGTGTGCGACTATATTGTGAAGCCACACCAAGGAATCAGAGTCCTGGGGTGCCAACACATAAATATTCTGCACATATACAACATTTAAGCTTGCTTTGGTTTTTTAATGTGGCAAATTTTCTCCAAAGGCTTGCATAAAAGTACAGTAAATCCAGAATGCTGACATGTATTTCAGTTTCAGTATGTTGCCAACTCAGCAACAGTCAACCTCTTTCTCCTCATGCTCAAAAGCAAAGCAAAACTGTTGGCTGTATGAGATCATTGTTATGGGATGGAAATGCCAGAGGAGTGGGTCATACACCATAATATATAGGTGCTGTATGCTCCGAAACTGTATGATCTCTGTTCTCTAGTAAAAAAAAACAACAAAAAAAAACAAAAACAAAAACATGGCCCTCCTTTGTGTGTTTGCTTATGTTGCTAGATAAGATGAGGAATATTGGGGGAGTGAGGCTGTAATGGAATCTTTGGATAGCAGTTTTCCCGAGATTAAATTTTAAGAAAAACTCAATCAGAAATCCTCTCTGCTTTTGAGTCAGGCGTCTTCAGGAGATTCTATTGCATAAAAAAGTAGAAATTCCAAAGCATGGACAGCACATTTAAGGCAATTTGCTAAGTGGTTATGACATCAAAATAAACACTGAATAGAATTTGATAATCTCTGTTCCTTTTATATCTGGGAAAACACATTAAAGTTGGTGTGATCCGACTCCTAAAATGTATTAATCTTTTCCGAGTGAGTTACTTCTGTGGTCTCAAATTTACAAGCATTGGATTTAAAGCATTTAAATCCAACTCATAATCCCTCGGAATTTAATATTCTAATGTTTTTTCCACCAATAATTCTTATGGCCTCATAAATACTTGAATATGGCTCTACTATTTTCCGAATTCAGAAAATAAGGACTTATGATCATAACAGTTTGACATGCACACATGAAGTTGCCCTTCTCTATGTCCATGATGCTATGCCAGCTCTAATACTGTGGGGATTTAGTTGTTTGAACTAGAGAGTGATGTTTAAGAACATGAGGTTAAAATATATAAGGCTACTCCTTGGCTTCAGCCAGCAAAAACCCTTGTGTTTTCCCTGCTTTACTACACTAATTGCAAGCCAGAGTGGGGAAGAAAAAACACACAAAAAGTAAATTTCCTAACATGCCCAATTGTAATCATCCTGTTGATCCGATGAATTGTTAGAAGAAGAACACGCTGTAAAAAGTTATAAAACCATGCTCTCATCGCATTCATTTAGCAAAGCAGCTGACCAAAAGCTAAAGACATGTGCATAACTGTGTCCTGTGTGGTATTTTTATGGGACTCTACAATGTTTATAAAATAAATAAGTAATAATAATAAATTCATATTTGCCTTCATCCCACAGAACAGAACTTCAATCTTCAATGCAAAAATGACCAGTCTGACTTCACCTTTTGAAAACTGTAGGTAGTAGCAGGTTCAAAGCAGAATTCTACATATGTGGTATATTTGAGGTTTTTTTCTTTGTGACACATATTTGACATACTACCTTTGGAGAGACAGTTTAAGACTTTTTATACTTCAATTGAAACAAAAAAATCATTTAGCATTTTTAATAAGTTATATGGGTCAGAAGACCAGGCATCTTCTGACTTAAGAGGAAGAGAGGAAAAGGCTAATGTGGACAAAGGCTGTTTCTCATATCATAGATCCCAAGATAGGCTGTTTCAGAGATATTGTGGTTATTCTAATAAAAAACTGTAAAATTCAAATGTGACTTAAAGAAAGGAAGGAAGTCAAAGAACAGCTTCTTACCTGTTAGCTTTGTGGTGCTAGTGCCATTAGAGGAGGCTCTCCATGTGTTTCTAAATCTTCTGATCTCTTGGACTCTACAGCTGTAAAAGCCCTGGTCTGTCTCTGTCACATTGAATATCAGCAGCCTGTACACCTCTCCCCCGTCTTCATCATGGAGATTAAACTTTGGTTGAGGAAAACGACGCGTGTAGTTTCCATACATCTTCATTCTTTTTATACCCATCTTCACAATCAGAAACTGAGAAGAGCCAGAAGGAGAGGTTGGTGGAACAGAGGAGGGATGCACAAGAGCTGGAGCCACAAGAGGAGAGAAGAACCAGCGAAGAATGAGGACACTATTGTT
This sequence comes from Telmatherina bonti, assembly GCF_933228915.1. NCBI lineage: Eukaryota > Metazoa > Chordata > Actinopteri > Atheriniformes > Telmatherinidae > Telmatherina > Telmatherina bonti. The sequence continues at coordinate 25,182,383 of NC_136629.1, read as the reverse complement.
CCTCTTCCTTTGGGATACCAGGCAGGACAGTGTCAGGTTGTCTCGCTCTGTTACTATGACAACAGGCCCAGGGGTGATTGTCACATTTAAGGCTTGGCATACCTCTGTTGATACAAAAACACAAGTCAGATAAAGTTTTGATTTTTCCTATTGGCTTTTTTTTTTATTACTTGTGGAAAAGTAATACTATATTATACAAGTATATTACTTGTGGAAAAGTAATACTAAAACATGTGCTGCTTCATTGTTCAAAATAACTTTCCATAAATTCTTTCAGTGCACAGATTAATGACTGTAAATTTGAACCAATCCAGACAAACATGTGCCACACAGTCACATATTGATCCGCAACATGCATAACCTGTTTCTCAAATAAATAATGGAATTTGGTAATGTGCCCCTCATGGAAAAGTCTGAGTTGAATTTTTTATGATTTTTTTTTTCATGCTAATTTCACATAATTGTAGTTTTCATACAAGCTAATTTCATATGCAAAGCCATTGTGGTTTGTAGGGTTTATGCAGTCCAAGCTCAAACTGGTTTCGCTTGTATGTGTTATTCCATCTCCAGATGGAAATTTAGTCTGTATGGCTAAAAAACAAGAAAGATGTACGAGTGTAAAAACACACACATGTACACACAAAATCATACTTTTAAGTGCTCAATACTTTGCTGTGTGGAATGTGATTTACTCTGATGCCAGCTGGGTGATGTCTGTTCAGAGGACAAAATGTGCTCGTTGTTCAACAGGTGGGAAACATTCATCCTTAGTACAGTACAACCAGATACATGCAAGATAACATGAACCATCTGGATACCATAAACCCTTGCTGTCTTTTATTTTCCTTTTTTTGGGATACTGTCCCTCAGGATCTTTAGGATCTGTCATACTTCTTGTCACGCTATACTTAGTGTGACAACAAAAGCAAAAAAGCTGATTCTATTTGGATTACTACACAACTGAACAGAAAAAGACTTCTTAGTGTAACATTGCTGTCTGGTAGTTTATAGAATGCTGATTATTTGGACAACTATGCTGATTACAGAAAAAAAAAAACAAAAAAAACTAGCAAATGGTTTGACTGAACAAATGTTCACAAGAATGCTTCATCATGTGAAGTAGTAAAAAGTTAGATTAAATATGAAGGTTTTGTTTCTTGTCAAGGCAGTGAGCATGAAGTTTTACCTTTTTTTTCTTTTTTTTTATACCAAATTTGAATGCAAACTCTTAAAAAGTTAAACTTACCTGTGAACAGAGCCTTAGTCAGGACAAGGACCACTATGGAGAAGTACATTTTCCACAGTCAGCGAATCCATAAACCCAAACAACTGCACAGCACTTACACAAGCAGCTACATTCAAAACAGTGCCTGACTGCACAACCCACCAGAGCCCTTAACCACCATTAACTCTTCTCCTCTTTCTCCTCTTTTCTCTGTAATATGAAACAGTAAAGGCTCTGTTCCCACTTAGAAACTCCCACTCTCTCCCTCACTCTCCCTCTGACTGTCTCCGTCAACCTCTTTCTGTCTTTCTCTGTGTCCAGCAAAACGTAGGAAAAGTCATTTCCTGTGTTCATGAGAGTAAGTCTTGGACCATACCCAACAGCCCAGAACTCTAAAATGATGGTCATCTCTCATGGTTTGTGTATCTGTGAGCGACTGTCAAACTGTGGGCAATTTTAAGAAGCTTATTTCCACAACCCAGGTAATTTTTAGAGTTCTGGGATAAGCCTTATATGTTGCATTGGAGATAGCAAAAGCACATGTTATGTTATGTTGTGTTTATTTTATCAAACCATGTACTTTTTACATATATTCATTTACTTGTATGTGTATTGTGTATGTTGTGGGAGCACTCCCTGTCTAGTTGCTGGACAGAGTGGCATGGGCTTGTCTCTGGCTGCGGTCGTCAGGCTGTCCCAGTGGTATGAAGCCTGCTGCTTTATTGGGCAGGCTAAACTGCTGAGGCAGGGCTTCTGCTGGTGCTTTGAGCTCTGCCAAAGCCAAATGCAATTACACAACACATTTAACCCTTCAAGTTGTGTGTAGGATTATTTTAAAAAGCATGAATTCAGTGGAAAATGTACTGGCCAGACTGCAGAGGTGGTTTAACGTTCTCTAACCTTTCAGAAAATCTTTTGTAATCTTTGTTTTGAAGACACTTCAATAGCAGTAAGTGCAGTTTAGTTTTATTCAGCAAGACATGATGTTTTTATTTTATTGAAGGTCATATGTAAGCAGGTTAAGCAATACGTGTGGGCACTGTGGGGAAATATACTCTTCTTCACAACATTTTTTATTTGGGGTTTCCCTCAAGTTATATTTTTCCTGTGTCCCAGGTCCAAGACTGCTCCAGTGCAGGACTCGCTCCCATCTGCCTCACAGTGGTGGAAGTTTGTTACTACTTCTCAGGAGATCGTGAATCCAGGGAGTACATTCTCTATCAGCCATTTGATCTAAAAAAAAAACAAACTTGTAGATGAATAGATATTTAAATAAATACATTTTACATAAATTTTTCTTTCCAAATGCATAGATATTAAAAACTAGTTTTAATGTGAATAAAAATATTCAGTGAATAAAAATTCCTTTCATTTTGAGTTATTCAAGCCAAGGCTAAATTTCAGTTGGTAAAATATGATGGTACAGATAGCACAGTTGAGTTTACCTAAATTTTGTGTGCCATATAGGATTTAAATAAAACAAAATGTTCAACTATTATAGAAGTATTTCAAACATTCAAAATAGTTTCCATCAGGAAAATTTCTTTCTCTTTTTTTTAAACAATGATCTGTTCACAACACACATTTTCTCCTTTTCTGGGTATGTCTTTACTCCTAAATCCTAAACTTCATTTTACCTCATAACACCATATTAAAATGAAGGAGTCATTATAAAACTTTTGCAGAATTTGTTACTGAAGAGCTGACCCATTTATTTTATATAGGTGTACTGGAGCAGGGAAACATACCGGAATGGTTTTCAGTCTTTCCTGTGTATGAGATTTCTCACAATTAGAATTTTTCAGTGAAATTCATTCATTCATTATCCTAACCACTTAATCCAATGAAGGGTCACGGGGAAGCTGGAGCCTATCCCAGCAGTCTTTGGGTGAAAGGCAAGGTACACCCTGGACAGCTTGCCAGTCCATCGCAGGGCCACACAGAGACAAACAACCACTCACACTCACTCCTATGGGTAATTTTAGAGTAATCAATCAACCTAACCTCCATTTCTTTAGACGGTAGGAGGAAGCCGGAGTACCCGGAGTGAACCCATGTACACACGGGGAGAACAGGCAAACTCCACACAGAAAGGCCACTGACCAAGTCCCACCCCAGCTGAGGATCGAATCAGGGACCTTCTTGCTGTGAGGCCACAGTGCTAACCACCATGCCATTGTGCAGCCCTTCAGTGAAATTTTTAACATATATTACTTTCACAGACAGACAGGCCCTTCCTAATCTTCCTTACATACTTTATGATTCCTTATTTATATCAAATATTGACCATTTTTTTGTGTGCCAGTCCAAATTACATCTAGCACCCAAACAACTTTGCCATTACATTAGGTTAAAGTTAACGTATATTTTAAAAGAAATGGAGAAAGCCAACATTTTAAACATTTTAAATCTTCCACTTAAAAGAGAGTATTTTGTCATAATCATTTTACAAAGCATTAATACATTTTTCTTTTTTCTTTTTTCTTTTTTTTTTTTTTTTTTACAAATTTAAGATGAAATATATATTAATAAGGAAGAAAAACAAAATCTTTTGTTGTGTTTATATTTCCTTTTACTTTATCAACAACATTAACATTATAATCTGAAAGACAATCACTGTGAGGATAAATGACTGAGTTAATGGTTAATAGTTAATGGGATTTATTGAATAAGTCAATGTACTACTCTGTTTCACAGCAACATCCTAACATTCCCAGAAATTTCCAACTTAAAAAACGGACTACAAACAATAGCAATCACATCACCATCTGCACATTTTGACACATTTGTTGAATTCACAAACGATTTTTTTATAACATTAAATGTCTTTTATGCTTTAGGTTTAATATTCATGCAACACATTTTGTCAAAGAGAAGAGTATCCCAAGCAAAATGGAAATGAAAATTTTAACAAGAAATTCAGTTTCCATAGAACTTTTTTTTTCAATGCAATTAAACACTTTTAAGTTGTGGAGCTGCTGTTTGCTGTATGATAAGATTTTTGTAATTGTAAGAGGTAACAGGATGCTACTGAGACAGTTGATACAGAAGACAAATCTCAGCTTCTCACATTCAAAAGTCAAATGGAATGGTGACATTTCAATACAATAAATAAAGGACAGAACAGTGAACCTCTAAAAAAAAAAAAGAAAAAAAAAAAAGCAGCATCAATTTCAGACCATCTTAGAGGGACTTTTAAAAACTAGACTCCAAAGATAACAATGCTTGCTACTTTTATTTTATGACATAATTTACACCAGTATTTGTTCTCACCAATCAGATACCTCCATGAAATCCTCCAGTTCACTCATGGTAATTATGTCTCGAGGCTGATATTGAGAGGGAGCTGTGTTATCATTTTCAAAAACTGAACTTCCTGCGAGTTGGCTATTTGTGTCACACTCATGTGAGTTTTGTGTGCTGCAAGCTGGGTTGTGTATTTTTTTTACATCATTAACTGTGTCCATGTATGGTGTTTTCTCTGGACTGTAGCGATGCTCTTCGGAGTTCTGTTCTACTTCAGTAGTTCTTGTAGGCAGTCGCTCTTGGTGGAGAGTTGTAGGGACTGATGATTTATTAGGTTGCACAGAATTAATGGTGGCTGGTTGGTAGCTTTGTGGGTAACTGTGATAGCCTTGATAAAACATTAAAGGCTTGCCAGGGGTAGAGGTTTGGGAGAGGGGCTGTGGTTGCAGATTGACATGTGATTGGGGTTGGGGCTGAGGTTGTGTGCATGTTTGCTGGGGCTGAGGTCGTGAGATGCTCTGACCAGACTCGCGCACATTCAGTTGAACATATTTTCCTGTCTCGGGATCAAAGAAAGTCTTGGTTTTCACTTGAACTGGCAGGTCCACTACAAAATACTGACCAGAACCGAGGTCTTGCAGAACCTTGCGTTGTGTCAGTGAGTAGGACTGGGGATACTGGCTTGATTCTACATGGTACTGTGTCACTGGAGTTGGATGATTCGCATGATGGAGAGTGGGAGAAGAAAGAACATGAGCAACTTTCTTAGGAGTAGCAGGTTGGGAAGTAAGGTCAGAAGCATAAGGGGACACAGGAGCGCGGGAAAGAGTGGAGGCAGCATGAGGCACAGGAATGGGGAGGGAGATTGGAGCGGTGGCATGAGGGGAAGCATGGAAAGAGTGCTGTGAAGAAGAGTGATGCTCTGCATGTGAGGAAGGCATGCCAGAGCCCAATGTTGGAGCATGAGCGAGGGAGACAGGTGGCGAAAAGTGAGGGGAAGCCACAGCATGGTGTTTGGAGGAGCATACCTCAGTGGAAGAAGAGGGAGTATTTGATACTTCTTTCTCAACTCCAGTAGGGGTTCCTGCTGCAGCTTTGGACAGCTCTTTCTTTATCCTTCGAGAGGTTAATCTCTGAGCCCTTCGCAAGGCCTTCTCACTCTTTGGTGGAACTGCTGGAGGCTTGCCCATAGAACGTGACACATCACTGCTGAAGCTACAGGCTGACTCTGGTCTGTCATAGTCAAGCAGGCCTCGTAAGTCTGCAATATCTGCAGCACTAGTGGCGAAGCTCTCCATATCCTCTGACATGTTACTAATGACAGAGCGGGATTCATCTTCGTCCATCGCAATGCTTCTTCTGGAATAGGGCCTTTGATGAGTAAAGGAGGTTAAGTAGTCTTGTGATGAAGATGTTGAGAAGGAAGACAAGGATTCATTGATAGCAGTAAATCGGTTTGAATGGACGGGAGTAACGGCACTGCGTCTCATTATCTCTTGCTCATCCTCTCCCCTCTCTGAAAACTTGTCTAAGGGTGAACCCACTCTGAAATCCTCTCCAAAGCTCTTGTGAAAGTATGGTTTGACTGATTTGGTAAGAGAGGAACCTCTGATAGTGTTATCCTTTACTCTGAACATTGAGGGCTTTGCCCCAAAAGCAGGGGAAGATGTGTTTGAACGAGGAAGAGACGGAGCTGGAGATGCAGGTGGTCCATAAGGCCTGGGGTGGTATATTGATTTATCAGCTTGTTCAAGTTCCAGTGGGCTGTTTCTGTGTTGAGAAGGTAATGGAGAAGATGGCAGTCTTTCTCTCCGTTTCTTCTCTATGTCAGTCAAAGTAATGGCATAGTACTGGACATCATCCATCTTCTGTGTTCCTCTCTTTTGCTTCTCCATCTGAGCTGGACTTGTCTTTTCTTTCTGAGCTGCTAATTTTTCTTCTTCTTTCATTTTAGCTTGGATGTCATTTTCTCTGTTAGCTATTGTTTCTTGTGCTCTTCTCTTCTCTTCAAATAATCTTGTACTCTCGTAGTTGGCGTCTTTTTCTTCCTCCTCATTTTGAGTTTTTGTCCATTTTTCTCTTATATTTGGTTTCGATGTTGTTCTTTTCTGCTTTTCAATGTCCTCAAGCAGTTTTAAGTTTTCCCGACTCTGCATTACACTTTCATCCTCTGTGATAAAAGCCAATGTGTCTGGTTCTCTACGTACTCTTTCATTTTCCTCCAAAATATCAGTAGAAATGGCATCTTTGGTTGGTTTCATTTGTACAGCTTTACTTTGTTGCTCTTCCGCTGCTCTTCTTTGCTGTTCCCCTGCAGCTCTTTTCTGTTGCTCCTCCACAACTTTTCTCTGTTGCTCCTCTGCAACTCTTCTCTGCTGCTCCTCTGTAGCTCTTCTGTGTTGCTGTTCTGCAACTCTTCTCTGCTGCTCCTCTGTAGCTCTTCTGTGTTGCTGTTCTGCAGATTTTCTCTGTTGCTCCTCTGCAGCTCTTCTTTGTTGCTCCTCTGCAGCACTTTGCTGTTGCTCTTCTGCAGCTCTTCTCTTTTGCTCCTCTGCAACTCTTCGCTGTTGCTCCTCTGCAGCTCTTCTTTGTTGCTCCACTGCAGTTCTTTGCTGTTGCTCTTCTGCAGCTCTTTTTTTGCGCTCTTTTTCTTCTGCAGCTCTTTTCTGGTGCTCCTCTGCAACTCTACTCTGTTGCTCCTCTGCAGCTCTTCTCTGTTGCTCCTCTGCAGCTCTTTTCTGTTGCTCCTCTGCAGCTCTTCTCTGTTGCTCCTCTGCAGCTCTTCTTTTGCGCTTTTGCTCTTCTGCAGCTCTCCTCTGTTGCTCCTCTGCAGCTTTTCTCTGTTGCTCCTCTGCAGCTCTTCTCTGTTGCTCCTCTGCAGCTTTTCTCTGTTGCTCCTCTGCAGCTCTTCTTTGTTGTTCCTCTGCAGCTCTTCTCGTTTGCTCCTCTGCAACTTTTCTCTGTTGCTCCTCTGTAGCTCTTCTCTGTTGCTCCTCTACAGCTTTTCTCTGTTGCTCCTCTGCAGCTTTTCTCTGTTGCTCTTCTGCAGCTCTCCTCTGTTGCTCCTCTGCAGCTCTCCTCTGTTGCTCCTCTGCAGCTCTCCTCTGTTGCTCCTCTACAGCTTTTCTCTGTTGCTCCTCTGCAGCTCTTCTCTGTTGCTCCTCTGCAGCTCTTCTCTGTTGCTCCTTTGCAACTTTTCTCTGTTGCTCTTCTGCAGCTCTTCTCTGTTGCTCCTCTGCAGCTTTTTTCTGTTGAACCTCTGCAACTCTTCTTTTGCGCTGTATTTCTTCTGCAGCTCTTTTCTGTTGCTCCTCTGTTGCTCTTCTTTGTTGTTCTTCTGCAGCTCTTTTCTGTTGCTTCTCTGCAGCTCTTCTTTGTTGCTCCCCTGCAGCTTTTCTCTGTTGCTCTTCTGCAGCTCTTCTCTGTTGCTCTTCTGCAGCTCTTCTCTGTTGCTCTTCTGCAGCTCTTCTCTGTTGCTCCTCTGCAGCACTTCTCTGTTGCTCCTCTGCAACTTTTTTCTGTTGCTCCTCTGCAACCTTTTTCTGTTGCTCCTCTGCAGCTTTTTTCTGTTGCTCTTCAGCAGTTCTCCTCTGTTTCTCCTCCACAGCTCTTCTTTTGTCTTGTTGTTCTACTGAAGCTCTTCTCTGTGGCTCCTCTGCAACTCCTTTCTGTTGCTCCTCTGCAATTTTTTTATTATGCTCCTCAGCAGCTTTTTTCTTTTTATCTTCTAAAGCTTTTTTCTGCTGCTCCACTTCAAATTTTCTTTGTTTCTCCTCTGCTTCCATTCTATATTGCTCCTCAATGGTTTGTTTCTGCTGTTTCCCTGCAACTCTTCTCAATTGCTCCTCTACTTCTCTTCTCTGTTGCTCCTCTGCTGCTTTTTTCTGCTGCTCCACTGCAATTTTTCTCTGGCACTCCTCTGCATCTGTTCTCACTTGGTCTTCCTTCGCAGCTCTCATTTGATCCTCCTCTGTTGCTCTTTTCTGATTTCTAATTTCTTCTTCCTGTTGTTTTGGTTGTATTACTTCTGATTTTTGAGCATTTTCTTCAATTTGTTTTGTTGTTCTTTCTTCTTCTGTCCTCTTTTGCACTTGTTTTAGATTGTCTCGCTTTTCTTTTATCATAATAGCCACAGCTTCACGCTCTCTTGTTCTCCTCTCCTCTTCTCTTTGATTGGCTTTCCTCTCTTCTTCTGCCAAAGAAGCTCTACTTTCCTGTATTATATGCTTTATTCTAACTTTCTCTTCTGTTTGCTCTTTTCCACTTCTGAATGCTTGCTCTTCCTCCAGTTGTATTTTATCCTGCTCTTTAATTTTGATAACTTCATGCTGAGTGGTGAGCCTTACTTTGTTTAGTTGTTCATTTCCAACATTGTTAGTCTTAGACCCCGTGTGTTTCTCTTGTTGCCTCTCAGTTCTCTCATCATTCCTTAGATTCGCTGTGTTTTCTTTCCTGTTATGCATTTGCCCTAAAGTTGAATGTGGAGAGGGGTTTTTGACAAAATATGTAAATTCTTCAGGCATGTTTTTTAGCTTGTTGGTTTCCAAACAATGATTATTTGGCAAAATAGTACCTTGATCTACTCGTTGAGTGATAGCACCAGCCACTTCTTCTTTTTGAGCACTTGATGACTTGTCTGTGCTTTTGTAATCTGGATCATTTGCTGCATTGTCTAACACACCCACATTAATATTGGCATCTAGAGGCATCTTCTCTGGTTTAGCTTTGTCTCCAAGTTTGAACATCCCAGTTCTTTGATGCTCCTTCTCCATGATGGGAAATACTAAAGCTTTGGGCTCTTTATTCACTTTAGTGCTCATCGCTGTCTTATTTGGCAAACTCTTCTCTTTTACAGAGAGGTCTTGTGGGTCAGCAGTGAAAACAGGACGTCTGCTGTGACGAGTATGTATTAGTGGAAAAAATCCTTCCTTTTTGTTGGGTGGGAATTCCTGAACTGGAATCACTTCTTTGTTATCTGAAACAATTACCTTTAATCTGGCATAGTCTGCAATTGCTGATATCTCAGGTATTGTGGAAACTCTTTCTTTTGTTTTTAGTTTGGGTTCAGATTTTTCTTCAACTGTATTTGCTTTTGTTGGGTGTGAATTTCTTGAACTCTGTCTATCTGTTGCAGATAAACTTGTGTCTGTTTGTTGTATCCTGGTGTGGTTAGACTGACCAGTCCTCATTTGACCATTTTTAGTCCATTTTTTCAGGGATGAAGCTTCTGTTTCCAGATTTTTTCTTCTGTTCTCATCTTGACAGCTTGCTGGAGTTGGTTTATCTCCTTTGCTATCCCTTTGATCCACACTGAACCCAGAGGTCTCAGTTTTGCAATCTTGGTATGATTCATTGCTGATGGCTGTTTTGTTTAGTTGCAGCTCCTTTGATGTGTCTGCAACATGATCTCCAACAGTTGTAATATTGTCATGTAACTCACTGGGGGTTTCTGTCATACTTTGTACTTGAAAGTAGTCACCATCCACTGGTTGTATGTTGGATTCAGGCTTTTCACTGTCACATTCATTATTAGTTGTATTCTTATTTTGTCTACTACACATTTCATTTAAGTCAGACAGTTGTCTCACACTGGGCAACACATGTTGTACAGATAATTTTTCTTCCATACTTTCTTTCATCTTCTGCTCACCATTTGCTGGAGTCAAGTCTTTGGAACACTGTTCATTGTTTTCTTCACAAGCCGATGCTATACCAATTTTATTGGCAACATCCATGTCAGAGGTTAAAGTTGTGGTATGATTTTTGCCTGCTGTTTTCTTGATGTCCCTCTCAGTTACTGCTGGCACAACTCTGATGGCGATGCTGTCAATATGAACAATGTTGTCGTCTTGACTATTTTTCTTAGCATGCTTCTCTTTATATTTCAGTGTAGGAGATACTTGCTGGCTTTCATTCTCAGCTGAAATAGTGGAAGGACTGGCTTTGTTGAATGGCTTCAGTAGAGTAGAATCATGCCTCTTTTCCTCTGGTAGGAGTGCACTCTGGTCATCCGTGTTACTGGTTTTGGAATTATTTGTAGTAACTGTCTTATCTTCTTTCACTGACATGTTTTGTTTCATGGAGTGAGCTTTGCTGTTGTTGTAGCTTTCACCATTAACCATTTTGACATTAAAGTTCTCATTGATATTTAAGGTTTGCATTTGTTGTTGATTTTTCTCCTCATCTGTCTTCATTTGCCTTGTGCCTTTTGACAAGTTGTCTTTTTCTGTTTTATTTGTGTTTTCTTTAGTTTCTGTCTCCTGTTTGTCGACAGCAGACTGAGTTTCAGCCAACATTTTGTCTTTAGCATGTACGTACATTAAATTAGCATCTTTGGTAAGTGGTTTTGATTGTGTCTCGCGATGTGGTTTTACATTAACTATGGAACTTCCCTCCTGAAAACTTGTCTTTTTCTCTGTTATACCACTGAACTTGTTGTCATTCACTGCTTCCATCATCGAAGTTTCTTGGAGACTTTCAGGATGATTATTTTGACCAACTTCAGTCAGGTCTGGTCTTATTGTAGACTCCATTTTTTGAATATTCATGTCTTTTACAAAGCTTGCATCCTTTGGGGATGTATTTTCTTCAAGGCCCGAGCCATCATTATACTGATCTGACTCTGTTTTACGGCACTCCATTGCATTAATTTGTTTTTTAGTACAGGTATTCCACTGATCAAGGTTCACAGATGGTCTCCTTTCTCGAACAGTGACCATTATACTCATGATCTGCAAGTTGTTATCAGCTTCAGAGGCTTCCCTCTGGCTATTTTCAATATTAAGTGGTGCTGAGTCCTCATAATTTGCTTCTTTACTTTCAGCCATTTGTGTGGTTAAAGGTTTGGAGCTTGTAGCTTTGATATGTGTAGCTTGTGTTGGATCCTCTGTCTGTTTGCTGAGCTCACTGATAATTACTTGATTATTATCAAGCTCCTCTTGCAGTTTTCCAGAGATTTCTCCATGCTCTGGTGATTTGGTTCCAAGTTCTTTTTGTACCAACGATCCTTGAGTTGTGCTTGGGGTACCAATTGTCTGGTTTGCTTGTCTTGACTTTTCTAAATAGTCTGCTAACTGAGTGGTAGTTGTTGCAGATTTAACTGGTATGGTTGCAGAACTAGGAGGTGGAACAAGCTTGTCTGGTTCTTTTTGTTCTCCTGAAGGCTCTTTGTGATGCTTTAGTGAAAGACTACTTGATACAGTGCTTTGAGGCTTGTTAGATGTTTCTTCTGATGGTGGCCTCTGCCGAATGTTAAAATTCTGACCTGCAAACGGCTTGGCAGAACTTTTGCCAATAAAACTGTCTCGTAGGGCGAAACCCTTCTCTTTAATAGCTGAAATCTCTTTTTCAGCATGTGCTTTGATTTTAGAGGTTAGAATTTCCTGCTTTGTCTGAGCTCTCTCTTTTTGGGACAAAGCTTTGAGTGGGATAACGTGCAGATCTTTACCTGGACATGCACTGTGCTCAGCTGACTTAGATTTTCTCTCAGTGGGGTACAATTTTGCCAAATCAGGAGACAGTTGTTGTGAGACAGCATCTTTGAAAGAGTCACATTTTTCAACACTGTCATTTTTCTGTTTGTCAGCAACCTTGTCTTCATTTGTTCTCTCGCCGTTCGTAGGGAAAGAGCAAACACTGGATAACTTTAAATCTCTGCATGAGTCACTGTAAACACGTGGACTTTCTGTCACCTCGTTTGGTTTAAAGGTTCGAGCTTCCTCCTTATTTACTCTGTTAACTATCATAGATGTACTTGCAGGAGTATGTCCATCTTTTAATTCCTTATTTCCTTCCTCCACTTTATCAGTATGTAAAACTTTTGTTACATTGTCATTTAAAGCACCATTTTCTGTGGTTGACACTTTATTACTTAATGATAATGAACAAATGAAACCATATTTCTCTCTTAGTTTGTCATAATCATCAGCCCCTCTATTAGTTTGGATTTGCAATGGAAGCTCCTGTTTTTTGTTTTTATCCAAATGCGTCTTTAAAGGAATACTGTCATTTGAAGAATCGTTCTCTTTTAAGAGCAGATTATTTTTTACTTTTGGTTCACCTCTCATTTTCTCCTTTATTTTGGCTAATTCTGCTTTTGCTTTAGCTAACTCTGTCTTCACTTGCTCAACTTTATCGGGCTCACTTCTGACCTGTTGAGTTGCTGCTAGCTTAGCTGTTAGCTTAGCTGACCTCTCCAGCAGGTTTTCTGTTTTGGATTGTTCTAAACTAGTTGTCTCTAATTTGGTTTTCTCCAACTTTTTGTCATCCTCTTTTTCTCTTCTGTCTTCATGTGTTGTATCTTTGGCTGTGGATATCTGTATAGCAGGCTTATCTGCATTCTCAAGGGCCATTTGAAGTGATTTTTTCTCAGTCTTAGTTTGTCTGACATCCTCAGTTTTGATGTTTGCTGTCTTGACCTCCCCCACTTCAACTTCCTTTGTCTTTATGTATTTTACTTCACTTTGCGTCTGTCTGATCTCATCTTTTTGTTCTGCTTTTCCACGTTCTGTTCCAGCCTGTTCTACGTTAACCTTTTCTGTCCTGATTTGTTCTGGCTGCAGCTGCTCTCCTTCAACTTGTTCTGCACTCAGCTGTTCTTCATTAACGTGCTCTTTAGCAATCATTTTATCTGAGGTCTGTTTATTTTTATGTTGTTTTATTCTTTCTGGCCTTGCTAGCTCAGTCTTTTCAAGATCAGTTTTTATGTGTTCTTCCATAAGTTTCTCTTTTTCAATTTGTTCTGCTTTGAGCTGCTTGTCCTGTTCCTTTGCTATGTCAAGCTCATGGCTTTTCATTCCATTTTCTTTCTCTTTAATATCTGTTAACTTATCTGTTAAATTCTGAAATCCGGTTGCCTCAGGTTTAGTCTGTTCCCCTCTGGCCTGCTCTGGTTGTTTTTCTCTTGATTTCTCAATCTGTTCTCTTTTCCTTTTCTCCTCTTTAATGTGCTCTTCTTTGGTTTGTCTTTCACTCTCCAGCATCAGTAATTCTGATTTGGGGTCTTCTGTTTTACTTTTCTCTGAACCTGTCTGCTCTGCTAAAATTACCACAGCTAATTCAGCTGTTGGCTGCTCTATTTGAGCCCTCAGCGGGACTTTTGCCAGCTCGGTTTGAGTGTGTTGAGCTTGTCTTTGTTCTGCTATGAGCTGTTCACCCTTGATATCACTGAGCAATCTATCCTTGACCTGGTTTGTCATTGCAGGGACAAATACATTGTCTGGATTGGATAAAGAATTTTTCCGAATATTATTTTCAGTTTTTGGTTTAGCTTCTATGCATTGTAAACTTTGAATCTCGTGTGCCTTTAAGACTGGTATATGCTCTTTCATCTGACCTGCTTTTTGTGTGTTATCTGTTGTGGAACAAAGCTCATGTTTATTCCTGTATTCATTATCAAAATATGTTGAATTAATGTCTTTAAATTCATTTTCCTTTTGTCCTTGCTGTTTCTGCAATGGGTTGGAAATATTTGTACTGATCAAACCAGCCACAGAAGATGCTTCAGAACTAAAACTCTCCCTTAACTCTACTTTCTCAAGTTCATTTATTTGACTTGACAGATTTTCTTTACTTGACCTCTCCATTGAAGGCATTGTCTCTTGTTTCAGTGAAGACACAACTGCTTTTGTATTCAGCTTTTTTGTGTCTTGGCTTTTTGGTTGTCTCCATTTATCCTGTAAGGAAGCATTATAATCATGTTTGTTGACACTGAGCTGCTCATATCTATCCACCTTTGTGAATACGCTTCCCACTGTTTCATTAAAAGCTCGTTCAGAATTTATGTTGCTTATTAAATATTCTCTGCTTTGGTTGTTGTCAGCATTTTGCTCTGCTGTGTTCACAGTCACATAAGGTTCTTTAAGTCCTCCCCAAATTCCAACATTTTCTATCACACCTTGCTTATAGGGAGTAACTGATGCTAAATATTCATGGGGATTCTGTCCATTAGCCAGCTGATTGCTAGCGTAATTTTCAGGTATGTAGCCAGTGAACCCCGAATGATGAACTGTCTGACCTTGCATCTGAAGTGCCTGGTAATCAGTTGCAGTGTTTTCTGAATATTGGCCTGTATTTACTCTCGCAAGTTGAGAGTTGTGAGTAGTCAGTGACTGTCCAGGGCCATATTGAAGGTTTACAGCAGCATTTCTTCTCATGAACTCTTCTAGCTGGGGAAATTGCATATCTGGATCTGAAAAATGAGGGGTGTCTATTACAATTTCTTTTGGCTCCTGGAATGAAGACTGTTTGCTTTTATCCAGTGTATCCAAGCCTTTAAATTTGGTGGGGCTGTAAGTACTTTTTACTCTCTTCCTGTTGTCTTTAAGGTTGAAGAGTAGGCTTGTGGCCCGGGATTTGTAGCTGGACATCCTGACATCAGGAGTGGCTCCCCTGCTTTCAGCTCGCACTGGTGCATGCTCCACAGGTTGAGGAGAAACTTCGCACTTCTGGAAAGTTGATGTCTCCATTTCCTGACCGTGGACCAAAGGTGTGAGCAGCTGGCTGATATTAAAAGGAGTTGTGCTTGTGTTACTGCTAACAACATTTTGTTCCACCATCAATGGGTTGTTGCCAGAGTCAGTTGTATGTTCACCACTATATAGAGGCCCTTGCTGATTTGCTATCACTCCTGCTGTGATATCTTGCTCTGTCATCATTTTGATTTTTTGCTGGAGAGCTTTGACCGAGCTGATGGTGTCTCTAACACGTCGAGACATTTCAATAGTGGGTGATGCTGTTGATGGGCGTTGGGAAGGAAGCTTGTGATTTCCCAGGCTCTGTGTCCTCTTCCTGTGAGGAAAATGTCCTGTCAACTCTGATTCACAGCGTTTCTCCACAGCTGAAGCTTTCTGCAGAACTGAGGATGTTGAGGTGGAGCGTGAAGAATTTTGTGTAGCTACAGGTGCCAGGTTATTCCTGGGGTGTCTGATACCTCTAAAATAACTCTGTGGTTGATTGTCAATTGAAAGCTCTTTGTACATTGGTGTCTCATACCATTTAGGAAACTCTGAGCAGTGCATAAAGCCAGAAACGTGTCCTTGCTGGTAAGGAAACCTGTTATGTTCCCCCCATACCTTGAAGGGACTGAACTCACTGTGTATAAAGAAGTTAGAGCTACAGTTTACCTGACTCATGCTGTGTTGACTGTATGATGACCTCATATACGATGTGGAATTATGAGCCATGTGGGCCATTTCTGCTACTTCAGAGGAATAGTAGTTGGCATCACTTGATGAAAATTGGCCAACAGATGGAAAATTACTGTTTTCATATTGCTGGTATGATGCAGAGAATTCGGAAAGTTCCCTTTGGATACTCATTAGTGCTGATTTATCCCAACTTGTCTCATCATTCCAGTCATTAAGTTTATCATCCATTCCTGATCCATCCCTTTGTCCTTCAGAGTTAAAGGCTCTGATGAGAGAAGAAACTCTGGAACGACTTCTGCGTTGTTGCTGTGAACTTAACTCTGTCGCTCCATTACTGAAAAAGGAGAGCGCATCCTCCTTGAAAGATTTTCCCTGTTGAGAAGTTTCCACAAAGGAGTGCTGGAATGTGGCAGAAACCCTCCCCTGTGTCCTTTCTCCATAAACATCCCACTGTGGATCTCTATTGATCTCAGCGCCATGCATTCCTCCATGGGTCCAGTCCTGTCCATACTGCTGCACCCTGAGGCTGAAGTTCTCATGGGCAGCTCGCTTTAGTTCCTCCCTTTCTCTGTCCTCTGTGTCTAGGTCTTGTCCACTATGAGTAAAGGCCAGCTGTCTGTCTCTCTGGGTACTGGGTGAAGACAAACTGAGGTCAGAGTCATTATAAACAGCTTCATCTCCGATACAGAGACTCCTGAACGCTCTGTCTGTCAGACTGCTGACCTCACGGTCATTTTCATCCAGGAAGGACCCACCGCTGGAGGTGTCACTGAAACCTCCATCACTGTGTTTCCGACGTCCACTGCTCTTTCGGCTTGAGCGGCGCTTCTCAACTGAGGTCATGATGTAGACTCACTGATAAAAAACCCTATATTCAGTTGCTCGGTCATTCATGCTAATGTAGACCTCAAAATTATACACTGCGCCTGCTGGTGGAGCTGCAGCACCCACAGTTTGGGGCCTCTGATTGGGAGTTGCTCCTAAGGCATTGCGAATCTTAGTTTGCCTCTATATATACAATCTTGGAGTTTGCCATTTACCTAAAAGAAAACAGAAAGAAAAACAAGCCTTGACTTCATCATGTAGTCGAACAACACTCAGAAATAGCAGTTTCTATAAATACAATGTGTTTTAACCCCAATCCATAATCCAAAATATACACAATGTTTTCCATAATTTGAGATCACATAAAAATCTCAGATGATATTAATATTGTGCTGCTTAATTCGTGGTAGATGGTCGTGTTTTTTTTTGTTTTTTTTCTTTGCATTGAGCAGGAATGTAGTTCTGAAAACAGCTCTGTAAATCCTTCCACTCAATCACAGTGACCTTCAGGGACATGCTGTGAATAAAACCACACTGTTGCTAGGCTGGTAAAGACAGACTCACGTGAGTTATATTGGGGAATCAAGATACATCAGTACAAATTTAGTTTGGTGTGCACACACACACACACACACACACTGACACACACCACTTAGTCTTGGATTTAAAGTTACATGGTGATGTTGTATAAGCACTTATATGCAATTAAAATCAATACAAAATGTCACTGATATGACTATGAATTTGTAATTCATAGTCAGAGGTAAGAAAAGCCAGACTAGCAAACAGAATTTGAATTAAGCACTTTCTCTTTAAGCTCAAGAGGAAAAAAAAATGTTTGAGACTAGTCAGGTATGAATTATTGAATATGAACTGTTGGTTTTACCACAGCCGAGCAAGAGAGCAGGTGGTGCGCAGACTAGAATAACTAATTTTATAATTTTAGGTTCTAAAGGTAAATGTAAGAATTTTATTGCAGGTAAAGGTCATAATATGTGCCTTACTGGGATATTTAAATATCTGTTGCATTTAAATATTTTTTCTAAAAGAACAACATGCTATATAAAGATTTTTTTTATTCAACAAAATTCTTTTCTTCATGCACAAATATAAAAACATGCAGTGCAAAACTGCAGGTAAGTGAGATAATATTTGCATCTGTCAACTGGCATTTTCATGTCATCCAAGCTCGTCATTCTGATATCTGTTGTGCAGTGTTTTAGATAGGCGTCAAAACTGCATTAATCTGGATTTTAAAGGACTATAATGAACTTACCCATATGATCATTATGCCATTATTGCATTTTAACATTATTATGACATTATTACACGGTAAACAAATGATCACTAATCATTTATATCATTATTGGTTTCTCCCAAACCCAGGATGAGGTCCTATTTATTACATGTTGTCTCCATTATCTTGTGTTTAATTAAAATGTTTGTAATGCAGCTCTGTAGCCTGCTTAAATGCTGTGCTGCTGCCAAATAGTCGTCACCTTGCCCAGAATATCCAGTCGTTCATTAATATCCTCTGACCTGAAGGCCATTCATTTTATGCACACCTTCACAACAGCTACTGCTGTACTGGCCACCAAAGTGAGCATTAAAATGTGTCATGCAATGCCTTTTCATGCAGCTTGTTACACTAGCTATAAATATTTTCTGGCAGTTTATAAAATATAGCATGAATAAAGCAATCATTCAATGAAAATGTCCTTTTTCCACCCAAGTATAAAAAATAAATGCAGACCGAATAAGCAACATACATAATAAAGGCATGTTTTAAAAAAAACATTTTCATTTGCAAATCCTTTTAATGGATTGATAATCTTATCTTTAACTGTCAGGATGATTTCTGTTCATTCTTGCATGTGACAGGGTTATTTTTGATCTCTGACGGTCCTCCAGCTCTAAAACTCGACACCAAAGAGGAATCATTTTCAACTCTGGTACGAGGGAAGGCTCAACACATACTTATCTGTTACTTCTGAGAACTGGAAAAAGTAGGACTGAATGTTAAGAAATGTATGGAAAAGTCATTCGCCCTTTCTGATTTTATTTTAAATTTAGAATTTGAAGACATGTATTTATCTACAAAAAAATGTCCACCATATCAAATAAACCCACTGACTCTGCGTACCTGTACCAAAAATTGACCTAATGTGTTGCTTTCACATTTATCTGATGTTATTTATTGTATTGTGCCTCTTCAACAAGAATCCACTAAAAGCTCATATCTTACCTTCCAGCTTTATAATCCATAACTTTGGATCTGTTTGTTAACTCCTCAGAAGTCTCTGTTTTCCCCCAGAAGAACCTGCAGATCTGGCCTTGCAGTGTCACCTCACACACCCCCTGGCAACTCCACACCTTTCCTATTGATATCAGTCCAAAGCTAAAAAGCACTTTGTGGTCCACTGTGAGATCTCTGAGCAAATGATCAGAACAGGAGACCAGACAGAAATAGAGGAGTTGTCCCAGAGCGAATGTCCACCATGGGGTGACAGAGTGAGAGCTTCAGCTAGCAAACGGGTCTACGAGATCCTTTGGTGTCGAGTGTCAGAAGGATGAAACAAACAGCCTCTCAACTATTTATAAATCTGGACAGCTACTTTGACCATTAAGTGTTGCCTTCGCAGTGAACTGGGAAGGTAACACAACTCATTCAGGAAGTTGTGAAGTCTAAACTATGAGAAAAGATACATTTTCTTAAGATGTGTTATAGTGGGTGCTTGGTGGATGAGTGGGATGAGATGGGGTGGGGGTGGAGGGGGAGAGATAATGTTTGGGAGACATAAATAACTTGATTACCTCACACCGGAGTGCCACCCTTTACTTTGAACATGACTGACAAACACTATGTGGAGTATAAACAAGTATCTCAGTCACCATCCACTACACCACAGACTTATCTAAAGCTTTCTGTTAACTGTAGCTTTGTCTTGCTTTCCCACATTTTTTAAAAAATTTGTTTTAAACATATCCAATAGGTTTATTTTGACATGAACTTTACTAGTTTTATTAAACTATCCAATAATGGCTAATCTTCATCACTACATCTCCATTCCCCTCAGCAGAAAAGGCCATGAGTCAAAGAAAGGGGAGGTACTGTAGCCCCCACTTTGACCCCCTATCTCCCTCCCCTCCTGCAGTACGCTGCTATAATAGGAGATTGCTGAAGCAGATAGGTCCCTGGGATTCTTGGCGCATGCAGGGCTGGCTTGCTAGGATGATGGACACACACACATGGGCCTTAATGGAGATGCAGTCCTCCACATATGCACAGACAACCACACATACACATACAGCATACACAAACAGCTCAGCTCACTGAACATTAGTAAAGGCTGATGTAATGCTTTTTCAACAAACATAGATGAAACAGCATGTTTCACTTAAACATTGCAATTTCCCATTACAAGGCACTTATGATCATAATAATAACAATAATAATAATCAAATGTGAATGTATATATATATATATATATATATATATATATATATATATATATATATATATATATATATATATATATATATATATATATATATATATATATATATATATATATATATACACACATACATATATGATAACTTTTGTCATATTATTCATTTAAAATGTTCGCTTTCCCCACCAGGGTTTGAAATTAGGATGTGTGAAAAGTCTGGACAAGCTTCCTGCTCACCAATTCCCTCTAGTGGTCAAAGTTAGAAAAGGCATCAAGGTGAACTTTGTACAGAAAGTTTGTCTTTTTGATACATGTATATCCTCGGGTTTTTATACAACTTTGAAACTTTCCAACTTTGCCTCAACATAGTTTTATTGGAAAAGCCACTGAGGACCATAAGAATTGATCACAAGCGCTGATGATGCTTTTCCCCTGTGCTGAGTAAGGAAGAGAAGAGCTGTGGTTATGTGGCAGACAGCAGTCAGGCACATTACTTGCCGCATTAAGATATGCTTTGTTTGTATAATCTCCATTCAGAGATGAGCTTAACGGATTTTAATTGATTGGGTAATTGATCAGCTCTGTTGCAGGAATTAAAAGCAGAGAGGATACTTTAGTGGGGTGTTCTGGCCCTTCGGTGGAGTATGGGACGCTCTTAATGTCTACCTTTGGAAGTAAGTTTTGAAACTAAGTTAAATATAGATGGTGCACCTCATGTCAAATAAAAAATTTAAAAAAAGCTGCATGTGGGCAAGTCTTCCTTGAGTTTGCTTTTTTTCTGTCATAGTGTGTCAGTGGGTGTGTGAATGTGCTCAGGACAAATTTCTCAGCATTCCTGCAGAAAAATATTTCATTACTGCAACAAAAGAAGCCCATTAACTGCAGTGTAAGAACAGAGTTCCCCTGCTGTCCCCCACATTCACCATGTTTGTCTGCTTTTCTGGCCACTCTCCAGCTAATTTGATATAACAATGCTCCACAAAACAGCCTCAGGACTTTTTTGGGTGACAGAAAATTATCAATGATGCCACATGCACAGCTGAATGTCAACACCAACTTGACTTGTTTATGAAATATTAAAGCAGTGAATTATGGGCACCATGCAGAACTTAATGATGATCGGAGTCATTACAACTTCAGCATCTTTTGTTTTGGTGAATGATTAAATTCCACAGCTACTGTATTCAATTTTGGAGAGATTTAATGTGTTTTTCACATTTTTTCGTGTGAGATGGCTGGATTCTGACATCCATAGTGCAACAGTTTGGAAGCAGAGCTGATTTGTACAGGGATATCGTGTTATCATTAGCTGCCATGTCTGTGTAATTAACAACTTTGCTCTCTCAAACAATAAAAATAAAATAAGTATATTAGGCCATGCTTTTTTAAATTATTAGGAGCATTATTAAACACAGCAAAATAATTGTTTTCTACAAAATAATGTTATGATACCAAATGCACAAAGTATCTCAATTCAAACTTTTTCATGTGAGCTTGAGTCAGTACATGAGTACATGAGTGTTTTTTACTGGTGGGAAATATGCAACTTCAATGAAAATCCTGTCAAATCAGCCCATAATTCATCACTTTATTGATATGATTGTAAGATATTTACAACATGCTTACACAATGGTATAAAAAAGATCATTTGAGGGCTCTGTTGTTCAACCTGGCACAACTTCTGACATTATCTCTTCTATGTCACCAGGGTGTCGCCTCATCAATTATTGAGCCACTACTTCATGGTAATA
>NC_136629.1:24938234-25158234 GCF_933228915.1 Telmatherina bonti | reverse complement strand
ATATATATATATATATATATGTATGCAACATTTAAGCGCTCTTGCAAATTCTTGTGCCATATCAAATCAAACAATCAAATCAAACTTGTATTGGTCCTACAAGCTTAAACAGATCAAATGATGTTGACTTTGCCTCTCCAGTGCTCAAATTTCCCACAGTTCCTGACTTGTCCCGAAAACTTTAGTGTCCACACAACTGAGAACATATAGCCAAGTTCTGGTATCTTAATCTAATGAAGGTCACTGCCTATAACAACATTTAATTGAGCAATTTTTCATTATCATATTTTAATGACTTCCCACTGACAGTTGTGCTGCCCGAGAGAGAGGCAGCTATGATGAAGTCGTTTATTTCCCTATTTAGTGATTGTTTGACAACATCAGATTCGATTAGGACTCGATTCTAGCAGGCATTAATCATGATGTGTGAATGGAGGTTAGAGTCGGTGTGCATGTGCTCTGCATCCTTCCTATTGTAACGGGGTATAAATGGTGTCAACAGCCAAACAAAACACATGCATTCATTGAGCACTAAGAAAGGACAACATTTTGGTGGCAGGACAACAATACAGCCAATGGACTTATCTCACCCCTGCACCTTCCAGCTAGAAGTCGCGCCCCTCCACACACACCCATCTCTGAATGGGCTATAATTGCTCCATTAATCTCAATTTGCCGCATGCTCTTAATGCGGGGGAGGCCCATTGACACTTTACAAAAAGGGGGCAACAGCACTACAACAGAAAGGAAATTTATTTTCTAATAATAATGTAAGTTTAATATCCCTGCATACTGCGGTGGATTCATGTTCAGATTTAATAATAGGAATGTGGTAATCGGATTAGGAGGGGAATAATTTGTTTACAATCCCTAATTTACAGCGCTGGATTCCATTATCAACCCCGCCATTGGGTTTAAGCGATAGTAAGATGACCCTGGGGAACAAAAGGCAAACTATTATATTTCTCACAATTAGATCTGCGCACACAACAAAATCCAAAAGCGAATCTGGAATGCAGGAAATTACATACAGAACACATAACTTAATTACATCTGGCCAAGTTTATAACCGCGCATATGTTCAGGGCAGGAGCGGAATATAAATGGTAAAATTTAAGATATGTGTGGTGGATTTGTGTTTCGGGGAATTTAGAGCTGAGAAAAAGCTGGTGACTTCTGCCTTTTGCCTTCATGTTAAAAACAAGCCGCTTTTTCTGTGTTATGGATGTATCAGCTATACTGCCTCTGAGACGCGGACAAATTAGTGAAGAACATTATCGCTGGTTAATTATGAATGACCGATTAATCAAGCTAATCTAATATTCACCATTATGTTGATGTTATTAAAGTGTATCGCCAGAATGACAGAGTAGCTTAATTTGCCCTCTCTTCTTGCATGGTCAAACATGCCCAGGACACGTTACGTGGCTGTGCGCAGCCTTACCTGCACTCTGGCCTCGGTCAGGTTGATCTTCATGGCCAACTCCTCGCGGGTGAACACGTCCGGGTAGTGAGTCTGGGCAAAGACAGCCTCCAAAGCCTCCAACTATGAAAATAAAAGATTAGCAATAAATAAACAGACACACACACACACACACACACACACACACACACACACACACACACACACTTAATGCTTACTTAAATTTGGCCTACTGTAAGAATTTGTTTAACGACTCTTTCTTTCTTTCTTTCTTTATTAATTTTGTCCTTTACAAAGTCTGCATTATTAGACTGCTATTTAAAACGTCATGAAAGTATGCTCGTTTATCCAGCTTTTCTGTGATGTAACTATTTGTCATTGTCATGAGCGTTACATCAGACCAACAAAGATCTGTTTCCGTTGACGTAAGAGGCACAACTCTGCCGACTTTTTGAAAACTTGTCCCACTTGTAATTGATTACCACCGTCCAATGTCCGTGGTTTTCTCTTGTCTTTTGACAACAGTTTCAAATTCCTATTTTAAATATTCTTTTATTCACCTGGAAAATAATTAGGCCTACCTGTTGCAAAGTAAACGTTGTTCTGTTTCTGCGCTGCTTCCTGCGTAGAAACCCATCGTCAAAATCAGCCGGGGTGTGGTTACCAAAACCACTTGAATTAACTGAAGATAAATAAAGTTCATTAAATTAATTCAAGAGTTAAGTTAAAGTTTTAATATAGTGAGTCTTATAAGTGTGTTCTATATTAATTAAGCGAGTAAATATAAGAAGGAAGAACTGAATTCAATGTCCTCAAAATGAAATAGCTTAAAAAAAAGACAAGAAAAAAGAAACAAAAGAAAGGAAATGAAAAAATAATTGGACGAAGCGGATATATTCTGTGCTTCCATTAGCTGCATGAAACATTGATGTTAAAAATCTAAAGGGAACCATGACGGACTAAGAGCCATGACTCTCAACATCTGTGCTCGGGACAAAACACCCCCCTCTGCCCCGGGGCCAAACCACCAACGCTTCCCACCAACACACACAGCAGACTAACACAGCAGTGCGGGGAAACCACAAAAACCCTTCATATCAATTCTAATATGGAAATCTGTTTATGTAAAAAAAAAAAAAAAAAAAAAGTTTTGTATCTGGTTTTATCTCTAAACATTTTAGAGATACAACCAGCAATTTAAGGTTAATTTTCAAAGATTTTGTGTTAATCAGTTTTCTGACAGATTCTGAAATACTGAAATCCAACACAAATATGGCACTTAACTGATTTATGTTGTTTAAAAAAAAATCAAAATGAGTTAACTTATAAAACTGAACATCTTTAGCCTCATTAGGCCTGAATCCGGTCTCCAAGAAAAACACACACCATGTGCGTAAATGTGCGCTCTTATTCGCAGAAACAACTTAACACACTGAGCGACATCAGAAATTCTAGAAATTATGCGAAACCCATGAACCTCAATGACAACGAAGATGCAAAAACACAAGACAAGAAGCTCACGTGTGTTGGAGCGACAACACTCTCCTTCCAGCTGAGGCGGACAGTGAAAGTAAAACATTCTTATTCGTCCCCGAGCTGCGAAACTGAACCTGCAAAACAAACAAAAGTTTCTACTGTGCCTTTCTGTTCTGTGATGAAGAAGAACAAACAATAAGTCAGGAAGTAGAACCGCGGTAGACGTGTGAGGTTTCAAAGTTGATGTGAGAGAGCATCCTACCTGCAGAGAAGATGCTGATGAGAGTGAGTTCGCGCTCTGAGAAATTGTTACCTCTGACTCTTTTTGGGAGTGTCCAGATCTCTCTCCCTTTCTCTTTCTCTTTCTCTCTCTCTCTCTCTCTCTCTCACACACACACACACACACACACACACACACACACACACAGACACACACACACACAAGCTCACATATCTCTCTCTCTCTCTCTCCGTTTCTCTCTGGGAGTGTCCAGATGTCTCTGTAACCGTATAACTGTCTACAGAGTGTTAAGGCTTTCAGCTAGTGTCGCAGAATCTCACGCCTAATTGGTCCTAATCGGATTATCACGGCTTTGTCTCTCTCACCCCCAACCCCTGGTGTGTGTGTGTGTGTGTGAGTGTGTGTGCGCGCGCGCGTGGGTTTGTGTGTGTCAGAGAAAGACAGAAATAAAGAAAGGGAGGGAAGGGAGATGCTCAAAGTGGCAAACGGTAAACTCTGCTCAGGTGCCTAAGGGGGTGAAAAAGAAAAGAAAAAAGATTCATCACAAGTGATTGTTATTCCAGAGTCAAGCATATTCCCTAACCATAAACATGCACACATACGCGCTGCACTTTTTATTTGGTTCTTTCATATATTAAAAAAAGGAGGATGACTGGGTTTGGGTTTTAGATTGACTGTCGAGCGGGTTAATTGCTCGTCAGGGTGTGTTAGGGGGTCCACTTTACAAGGGGTTGCGCATGTAGAAGACTCACAAGGCCAAATTTTTGATTTTGTTCACAGCAAGGGGTCCTGCGATTTATTTCGCTTCCTCAGATAAATGATCTGCTGCGGGACCCTTTCAATTAGTTTTAAAGCGCATCTGGGACGACAGAGCGCAGACGCCATGCGTCTCTGAGGTGGAAGCAAAATGAGGCTTCGAGAAGCAGCTGAAATTTAGAAGAGAAGTGCGGGATTGGACTAAACCACATAAAGTGCAGAAAATCCCTTCTAATGGTGCGTAATTGGTTCTGTAATATCATTACAGGCGGATAATGGCCAGTTACAGGGCCCCGCGCTATTAAGGGTTTCCCTGGCGTGCAGCGTTTATGTTATTAAAGGGGGAATATAATGATATTTTAGTTATTAAATGCGCGTAATTAATTTATGCACCACTGAAAATAAAGTTATTATGACCTCGGCGAAGTGCGTGGAGAAAATTGAAATCAAATAACGGTTGATAACTTTATCCCAATATTTGGTCTAGACAAGTCTTCACAGAACGGCAGGCCTGCAGTTTGTCTGTTTCCTGTCGGCACATTGCTTATCCTCTGATGACTGCTTCAGTGACTTTCATTTCCGCTGTTAAAGGTCTTGACAAACAAACCTGAAGCCTTTTAGATTTTGTTTTCCTTGTTTGGGTTTGCCCTTTAATTATAACGAGAACAGGTTCCCAAACTGGGGTTCATGGACCCGGATGAGGTCTCCGGAGCTTGGACAGTTCAGACCCATCTTGATTTAAATTAGGGTCATGTCGGAGACATGAGTTGTACATATTCATTTTGTGCCCATCATTTGGATGTTTTATTCACATGGAACCTGCATTGGAGCCTGAAACACTAAGTTTGCACAACTGTGTTGTGAATTGCACTATGGGAAAGTTTCCTAATGAAAGCATAAAATCAAATCAAGGAAGGTTTCAAGACGAGGGTCCACAGCTTTATGGTAGTTGCATGAAAGGGGTCCTCAGGGAAAAGAGATGGGAACCATTGAATGGTAACATAATTAAGGATACTCAGTACCACACTTTTCTCACACACACGCACATACATATGTACACACACACATATATATATATATGTACATATATATATATATATATATATGTACATATATATATATACACACATAAATATATATGTATATATTGTCCAGAGGCACAGTCTTGTCACCATCTTCAATAGGTGTTTTATTTTGAAACTTATAAAAAAAAAGAAAAGAATGGCAGGAAAGAGGTTTATTGCATAAAATGAATGCAAGAAAAAGCATTGCTTTTATATATATATATATATATATATATATATATATATATAAAAACAGTATTCCTATGACCTTTTATGTCTATTTCTTCTTCATTCTTTTGATAAATAACCCAGTGCTTAACCCAACCATCCCGCACTGAAAGTTCAAGATTACAAAATCTGACAGTATCTATCATATGGTGAATTATTTACAAATGGCACACTATTTACTCTTAATAAGCATGGCTGTTTAATAACAGCCAACAGTAAACATGTCTTTACAGGAGGTAATACAGTTTAAAACTTTAAGGCTAATAAAATGACTGATTTCAAGTTTAACCCACTTAAAAAGAAAACAAAACAAAAAAAAAAACTCATTCAAAAAAGTTGAAACATGCTTAAATATTCAAGCAAAGATACATAATAGACTCACTATAGCTAGAATAAACAAGATGTTGGTTGGTAAAGCACTTTCTTTCAAGACAGTTAACCAAAAAAGAACCAAGAAGCTTAAAACTTTTGTATTGCAAAATTCGCTTTCCTTACATATCATCTTTCTATAATAACCTGATCTTAAAACACTGACATGTAAGCAGAGAAAAAGAAACAAAGTGGTTTGGTGTGTGCTAAACAATCTAGCATTACAGAACTTAACATAATGTAAAAAAAACATGGAAAAAAAAAAAGCTTTGATATTAACAGTTACATAGCTTAGTTGTAAAGTAAGTATGAATCACAGTTGTTTTTCATCTGCTTTAATTGAAGCTTCTGTCAGCGAAAGTGCTCCTTAAGTCTCCAGATACCCTCCTGACCAGAAGTCCTATGAAAATCACAGATGCTCCTAAGTAGTTCTCTGAAGACAGGAGCCTGTTTCTGAGTCAGTCTTGGTTTGAAATATTCAAGCACTTCCTGGGTGGTGGCCTGCCCATCCACACTAGCCTGAAAGGCTATGAAGTTGCGCAGATCAACTAAGAGCTCGTCATGCTCAGTGGGTGGAGCAGGAGGAGAGCTCGTCTCTGGAGCCGAGCCATCCGGCTCCTCGTCTTCATTTTGTCTATGGCTGGAGGGTTTGCTGATGTGATTCCGAGCTTTCATCTTGGCCAGTAGAGAGGAAGATGAGAGGGGGGCAGAGTTTGAGTCGCTATCTCCCCCTTCTCCGCTGAAATGAGCTCCTGCACCAGGTTTCTTTGACAATTTCTTTATAATAGCAGCATCCTGAAAACAATCAAATAACATTAAAACATGTAAACTGCAGCATCACAAATCTAAATCAGCTGTGTTCAGTAAAGCTGGATATCATTTAATGAAAGAACTGTTATTACCTTGCATTTGGCTGGAGTGGGGGCAGACTGTACAGATGGTGCAACTAAAAGAGAGTTTTTCTTTTGTCCAAAACGCTTCCTAGAGAGGGGAAAAAAACAGGAACATTAGAGTTGTATGTTTTAAACAAGGGAAGCTCCTCTAACCCAACACCAACGTCAAAATACATGCCTTGCAGCCGGAGGTCTATTATATGGCAATCTGCATTGTTGCCGAGAGATTTTAAGTGCTTTAAGGGCATCTTGAGCTACCCTGTTTGCCTCCGCTTCCACAAGGACATAGTCAGGACTGGAGGACTCCATGATGGTGTCATGTTGCATTACACTGTGGATACCTGAATAAGGCAAATGAAGAAAAATAACAAAATGAAGAACAAAAAAAATGTATTGTTTTGTGAGAATTCCAAAAAATGATGTAAAATATGGTGCATCGCATGTGTGCACAAAAAGCCTACCAGATTTCTTGAAGAGCTTTGCCAAAACATAATCATCCGACTTTTTCCGATCCTCTGCTGTACTGTCTTCACTTTCTGTCTTCCTAAAATCCCTTTTCTTTACCAAATGAGGAATCTTATGCCCTTCAAATCGAGCATCCCGGGAGTGTTTGCGTTTTTTATGCTTTTGGTTTTTCATTTCAGAAGAGTCACAGTGTTTTCGCTTTTCCTTGTGTTTCTGAGGGCTCATCAGGGCGGACTCTCTGCTTTGAAGATTGCTGGGTGAGGTTGAGTTTTTGATTGCTGGCTTGAATGAATCAGGGTCTTTCTTATTCTGTCCTGATGGAAGTGTATTCGCAGAAAGATTTTGCTCTGCTTCCACATGATTTTGGTTGGTGCCTTGACAGTGCATCATGACATTCGATGTGCCCTGAGAGTTTTGATTGCATGGAGAAGTGTTGCAATCTTTTAACGAACGAACGTCTGTTGGTCCCATTTCATGCTGGTTTGCTGAGGAGTGTTTTTGTACGTTGCTGTCATGGTTTACCATGTGGGATAACCTTGGCCTCTCAGGTTTCTTGGGTGCTTTCACATCAGACCCCGTCCCTGATTAAAGACAGCAACTAAACTTATACATATATTTGCAACACTTTTTATGCAAAAGATCAATACACAATGAAGTGCTTGATAAAATATCAACAATAACAACATACCTGCAAATATGGCACTGGTTTCAGTTCCCTGAGATCCATCAGGGTCAGCCAGAGTGAAGAGCTCATATATGTCATTCGACTTGAAGAACCGTCTTTGTTTGGGATCCTTCAGAACGCGATTGGTAAGAAACTGTTTGAAGATTTGCCTGAATTACAACAGATAAAAAGCACCAAATTTAGATACTTGAAACCAATTAGCATTTTTGACTCGGCAGGCAATCCCAATCCTGTGATAATGGAGCACTTTGGCTGACAGATGAGAAAATTAGATAACCTCAAAACTGCAGGTATCAAAATAGGATTCCCGTTTGTGCCATTTTTCTTTTTGAAAGCACATTACAGATAAAACCAAACAGAGCAACAGTTTAGAAGTCCTTTACTGGCCATTTCATTATGAAGAAAAAGCTTTTCAATTACTGAGAAGTGGAAGAGTGAGCAGTAATACGGTGGTGAGGTCAACAGAAAGCCAACTAAAACGAAAGTGTTGAATGAAAACATACCACCACTCACACAGCTTCCAGTTCCCAAAAACAAACTAAAAACAATGTTTGTAGGCCCACATTAAAAACTGCTGTATTACCTGTGATAGATTTTCTCTTCGATGGTCCCTGCAGTCAGCAATCTATAGACTGTTACTTGCTGCTTTTGACCAATTCTCCATGCTCTTTCCCGGGCCTTTGAACAACGAAACACATTCACTTAAATGAGTAAAGTGGACAGGCATTAAGAGAGTGGAAAGCCCTGTTGTCATTTTGTCTTATTGTTTTTGCATGTGTAAACTTTTTTTTTTTTTTTTTTTTTTTTAAATGCAGCTACTCCTACGACAACAAGCCAATTAAAGCCGTTTCCACCAAGGGATTGTGTGATGTAGTGGCAGGTTTACTTAACGGTTCTCTGAGGGCTAAAATATATCAGGTCCATATATTTCTAATTCTCATGCATGTCACTAATACAACAAAGGAATGACGTTGCACCATATCTCTCTCTCTCTCTCTCACTCACACACACACACACACAGACACACACACACACACACACACACACACACACACACACACACACACACACACACAGAGAGAGAGAGAAAACGCTCCAGCGGAAATTAGCATGTATACTCTCTGGTAACATGTCGCGTTCCCACTGAAGCTGTACCAAACTTGGGCCAATAAAAACTGAAGTGGGACTGAATGCCAATTAGCCACATTCCCATTGCATGGCAATTTCTATTGAATAGACAGAACCTAACAGTTATTAGCAAGTCTGACTCAAAGAATTTCAAATTGATACACAAGTTTTATGACCTAACTCCTTTCTTAAAATTGTAAAAATTTTAAATTCAGTGCAAACACACATTTAAAGAATGGGCCAATTAAGCATTAGTACTAGGGAGTAAATGCAAACATTTCTACAGCAAATATTAGCAGTATAATTTGGGGAAACTACAAGGACTGATTTACTTTTGGAGCAACTTTTTCATTTTTAAGTGTTTCAACTTTGGGGGATTGGTGTTTGAGCAATAATCCCAGGTTGAAAATATAACTGCGTTGTTCTCCATCACTCTTACAGCATCTACTGCACTGTATCCGAGATAGACAATGATCTGACCATTATTCCAGTATATGTTTGTATAGGAGAAAAACACTTATCCCTATTTGTACATCTTTAAGCCACTCACAAACCAGTTGTCATGTGCACCACTAAGTCCACAAAACAGGGTAAACATGCAAAAACTTTCCTGGAAGACTGACTGCTTAGTTTTTCTTTGGGGATCTTATATAGAATCAAGCAGGACTTTGTTATAAACTATGATATTAGTTTAATTGTTTTAAAAACACCTTCACATGGATAGTAGAAGAAACAAGAAAACAAGAAGCCAGTAGGCAGATCACTGTCAGCAGTCCCATTCTAATGAGTCAGGCTTTAAGGATCACCAATTCTGGTCCTCAAAGGCCAGCGTCCTGCAGGTTTTCCATGTGACCCTGCTGGAAAACTCCTGTCTCAAACTCAGACAGGCTTTGCTCATGTCTGCTAAATACACATTGATTTGAATAAGGTGTGTTGCAGCTGGGACACTTGAAACACCTGCAGCACACCAGCCGTAGAGGACCAGGACTGGTGATCTCTGGGCTAGATAAACACTCTGCAGAAATTAAAAACCTGATTTACATTCAAATGATTTAATCTGAATGTGTAACCTGTGTGTCAGTACTGGGGTTCCAATCTGGGTCGTAAATTATGACTCTGTTGGCTCCAGTCAGATTGACTCCCAGACCTCCAACTTTAGTGGTCAACAAGAAGATAAAAATGGATTTGTCCTACAAAAAAACATGAGCAAACAAAATGGTGATTAAAGGACATAATTTCAACTGTTACAGATTTCACATCAGGTAATCACTTTGCTATGTGTGGGTTATACAATTCCCAAAATGAAACTGTTAAATTAAAGGATCTCAGTCACTCTCCTATTAAACCCAATGTAAACAGAACATCTGAACAAATCTTGTTACAGAGTTGGCTCCAACACAGAGTTATGTTGTATTTCTGTCTCTTACACACAAACCAAATGCAGAACAACCACTTTGAACAACAGATTGACATCAATTAGTGTTTTCACCTCGGGCTGAGTAGGGTTCCAATGAAGCATTTTGTCCCCAAGGACAGGATTTTCATGAGAAACATTCAGAGCCATTAGGGAAGGCTAATCCTTACCTCATTGTAGCGATTGATGAGCGGCTGTCTAGAAGCTATTGTGGTTGTACCATCCATTTTCAGGTAGGAGTAGTTGTTCTTCATTAGAAACACCTCCAAGATGTCCAGCATCTGGAAACAGGGGAGATGAGACAGACAACATGGAGATGCTGAGAAATGGAAGACAGAAAGGAAGGCAGAGATGGTGAATGAGGGGTGGGGGGGTGGGGGTCTGAGGTTTGGATCAGCTCTTAAAGGATTAGAGCAGATTAATATTACATGGACAGAGATGTCGACAGGGAGGGTCTCAGGTTCCTCCTGAGCAATAATTTCATTGGCATTGACTGCAAGCTGTGGCTTGCGTGATATAAACACACATACACACACTCTCTGTTTCTCAGTGTGTTTCTCACATACTCACACTGACACGTAAAATTTTTTAAAACAGATGGACTCCAAGCAGCCAGAAGTAAACACAACAGGAATACATCACAATTTAAGAGGCATGCTGGAAACAAAGAGATTTGGTGTCCAACCATGTACAAAAATCCATCCAAGAGCATTTACTTGTCAGCTGTTTTTTTTTTTTTTTTTTTTTAAGTGATTAGAAAGTCAGGAGCTTGTGTTCCTAACCTGTCTAGATTGAGTGAAGAGCAGAACTCTGTGGCTCTGTTTGTACCAAAGACGCAGCAGTGACTCCACTACTATCAGTTTGCCTGAGCGTTTCCAAAAGCCAAAGTGTTCCTCCTCTGTAAGTTGGTCCTCTGGGATTCCCCTAAGTATCCGGGGTCCACCTGAGAAGAGGTCCGGGTGGTTACAGATCTTACGTAGAGCAATCAATCCTGAGAACACCTGAAGAACAGAAAAAGGAAAATAAACAAAGGTTCTCAAACTAGGTCCGTTTTAAAACATAAACTAAATTCGACTTCATTTTGCTTTGTTGCACCTTTAAACAAATAAGCACATTTACTTTAGTCTACTGGAATGAATAACATAATTTATTTAAGGACAATAAAGGCTGTGTTTCTTGATGAGGGCCCAGTGGTCACTGCATTAGTAATGCTGGTTAATGGACTGAGAGTGACCACTGAATACATTTAAGAGAGTGTGTGTGTGTGTATATATGTACAATTTGGTCACCCGTGGCTCTTCCACTACGTCCATTTGGTCAGTGGTGATAAATGGTAGTCTGTCTCTCTCATGGGTCTGGCTAAAGTGAGAAGAACCTTTTTTCTGCATGTGAGCATCAAAAATGCTTAAATTGTCAATGCTTATGTGACAGAATGTTTTAAATCTTATGGTGCTTTTTTAAATAAAACGTTGTTCATAAAAGTAAACACTTGTAGTCTGCCAGTGAGAGCAAAATTCATCATAGGAGTGGTTAATTAATGAACAAAGCAAGCCTTATTGCTGGAAGTCTCCTGGTCAAGAGTTGTCTCCCTATCCTTGTAATATTTGCAAACAAAATGAAGCCAAATGGAACAAGGATTGACTAAAACAAACAACCCAAAACAAGAAAAAAGTGAATACACTTCAAATATGAAAGAGAAAATTACCTGCATATCCCCATTGAGAATTTGGTACACCTCTTTGGAATCTAAGAAGCTCTGATACACTTGCCGCTGTTGCTCTGTTAATCTGCAGAACAGAACCTACACACAAACATACACATAAACATACACATAGGGGAGTGTAAGCGCTTGTAATGGGCTGTGAACATCTACTTTAAAGCCCCTTGATGAAGTGAGTGTGAAGAGAAATTAGTGGGAAGCAATGTGTATTTGAAGCAAACACTGTCCTGAGGGACTGATTTAATGAGCTGAAGTGGACAAGGGAGTCAACCAGCGTCAGCAGTGAGGACAGACCAAAGACCATCCAATTTAATGAAGACCAACTCCTTTTACTTTACCAGGACTTTATTAGCTGACATCACCCGACAAGAGGCCATACACATTCATCAAATACTCCACTGATGAAGAACACAGTCACATCAAATCAAATGAAGATCTTTACAATCAGGAGGATCCAGATGATTGCTACTACTCAGTACTTAAAAACAACTGGGTAAAATGTATGATTATGATGAATACCTGTTCATTTTTGTCAGGCAAAGAGAGGTTGGCCTTGACATCTGCCTTCATTCTTCTGAGCAGGTAAGGATTTATGGTATCCCGTAGCACACATGCGCACTTAAACGCCGTCTGGACCTGCACATTGAAAACGGTTCATACTTCAGTATTAAACATCAGAGCATGCATCTGTTTCAATGTTCATGGTTCTGTAGACTCTCTTGCATCACCTCCCTAGTGTTGCTGTCCCTCTCAGCACTACAAGCCATTAAACATTGATCAGAGTACTGTTTGTCTCAAGGGGCAGAGCCTTTTTCTTTCATCAGTGCTACTGACCAGCTCCACTGGAAACAGAAGGGGAGTTTGAGAACCACTTGGTCCCACCCTGCGCCAGAGGCCCCACTGTAAATGACCTGCTCCATTTTATCTCGAGTCAGTGCTAAAAGCCAGTTAGCCTTTTAAACATTAACACCCTTGGGGTCCACAGGGGGATCAAAGACACTGCTGGCAGTGCTGAAGGGGACAATAAAATGGTGGTATCTCAGACTAAATGGAGGTCAGAGTGGGAAAGAAGAAAAGAAAGGCAGTAAAGGATCCAGGATCTTAGCACAAGCTGCTGAGTGGATTCACATGGGGGCACGTTTCAGTAATGGATCCAATACCCACATACTCATATAGCCCCACCCCAAATACATACGTTTTTGCATTCATACATCGGTATATGCTTGCTCTTTATGCATCATCAGAGGCTCTGCTCTGCTGCACTGAGAATTTTGAGATCAGGATAAGGAAGCACAGCTTTGCCCTCTCTGACCATTTAATAACATTAATAATTAGTAAAGGTTTTTATTATCGACAGCGGAAGAAGCATCAATAGCCATCTTAAATAATTAAATCTATACAGTCAGTGGGTTATTAACGATTGGACGCTAATGACAAAGCACTACGATTTAGCTCACTGGCTTTTTACTTTGGCCTCTTCCTCTCTCACACATTAAGAAAGAACTGAAGTTCCTTTGCTTGGACCCATATTATCCTGCAATGCACTTAATGGCCCTGTTGTTCCACAAACTCTCCTTCTACTAATCCAAAATTGTGTACACGAGTGCGAGTAGTGTTTCTACCACTTCAGCCTTTCATGACTTTGTCCCAGTGCTACAGTTAGGTTTGCAAGATTACCTGACCACTTCTTGGAATATCATTAGAGATTATATATATAAAACAAAAAAGATTAGGACATTTAAATAAACCCTAATAGTATATTAATCTGAGTCCATATTCATGTACCTGAACAGGTGAGGCATTGCTGTATCCTCCCATGGTAATTGGTACAGAAAACTGCTCCATGAAGACAGGCAACGTCCCCAGTTTGCCAGGAAAGACAAAGTCAAACAAAGACCACAACTCCTTCAAGTTGTTCTGCATAGGTGAGCCCGACAGGATGAACCGGTGAGGAGTGCGAAACTAGAGGGAACAAAGCAAGAATGCTGGGTGCATTTTCTAGAGCAAGGATATCTGGCATAAAATGTCTGTCTGTGCAAACAAGAAACAAACATGCTCAAATGACTACTATGATGCCAATCTAAAGAATTGAATGAATGTAAGTGCAAATGTAATGACTTTTGTATAAATTTTGTAGATTAATGCATGTATGTACACAAAGAAAGTACCTGTTTGCAGGCTGTAGTAATTCCAGCATTTGGATTCCTGATCTTGTGTCCCTCATCAAGTATAATGTAGTGCCAGTCATAGCGCTGCAGGATGTCCTGCAAATTTCTTACAGCTGAGTATGAGGTTATCAAGATACCATGACATGATGCTATTTCTGGAATAAGCTTTTCCTGCGACACAGAAAACAAAGAAACAAAATTATTTTTCATTAAACTGAAGTTGTTTTTAAGTGCAATGACAAACCATGTTTGCATTTTCTGTACAGCAGGGTTTAAGATAATTCTCTCAATACAGTTCTAGAGGACTAGTGCAGAGGATAATAATAACAATAGAAGATGATAATGTATAAACGGATCTCTAGTGCCCCCCAGAGGAAAAAGGATGCCTTCTCATTTAATCATGAACACAAGAGAATCTTACCTTATTGCTGGCGAAGGAGCCAGTTTCATGAAGAACTGCCACTCTGAAAAGAGGCCACCAGGAGTGAAACTCTTTCACCCACTGGTGCATAACGGTAGCTGGACAGACAATGACTGTTGGACCCAAACCAGTGTATCTACAACACAAAAAGACATTTATTCTTAAACCTTGTTATTCAGATAGAATAAAAAGGATTTCTGTTCACTTAATACTACAATTGCAAATTTTATTTAAGAAGTAGTCAGAATTTTTAAACCAAAAACAAATGATGATGATGATAATAATAATAATGATAATTACAATAATAACAACAATAGGGCCTTGCCATACTTCGTATGGCTCGGACCCTAATAATAATAATAAAGACTTTTGCTATTAAGAAAAAAATATGTAGTTGAGCTGTTGACAACAGAGATTATGGTTAAACAATGTCATAGGAAGAAAAATAAAGTAAAAATCCAACTTCAAAGGCTTTGCATACTTTTGCACTAACTCGCTATGACTAAAATATTTTAAAAAAACAAAAAACTGCAGTCATATATCAAATATAGCCCTTCGGCAAAGATTTACAAGAACTTAGTCAAACACACACAGGCACACACAAAGATGCACTAATGGTCCGGGATAAACCTCTGCCTGGTGGAAGCTATTGATACTGGGCCATAATTGAGTTTGCAAGCAATCAATTTGTGGGCATCTATAGCAGACAGAGTATTGACAATCAGCGAAGCTCCACCAACGGAAAACAAGATTGTCATTTGTGCATTAAACCAGATTATCACTGCCCCTCCCTTGTGTTTTCTGTAGTTGATTTGTTGTCCCACACCTGTTCCACTTCATGAGTTTGAAATTCATTTTAAGTGTTCATGAAGAAACCAACGCAATCTCACTCAAATATACACAGTGTCAGTGTTTTCTCTAATGTCGGCAGTAAGAAAGTGAAGAGTCTGATAATTGAAACATGTTTAATAATTCACAAGAACACTTTCAGGCAGAAATTCCCGTCATCAAATATTCATACCATACAGACACACAGTCTCTGGACAGTTTGTGTGTGTGTTTGTATACCTGTAGTTGGACCCTCTAGTCCTCAGTTTGCTGTAGCTTAGTCCAGCCAGAAAGCTGATGACCTGGATAGTTTTGCCCAGTCCCATCTCATCTCCTAGGATACCACCTGCCTGCTGACAGTGGAGTTCCCACATCCACCGTACACCTGTCTGCTGGTACCTAAAATTTGACATTTTATGTTCACAAAACTTCACAGACCTCCACATGCCAATAGCCAGAGATGTCTATTGATGAATTTGGTTTAAACCCTACCAAGGAGAGGAATGATGAATGACTGTTATGCAACATAGTGTTAATAAAAATAAAATAAATATGACCCTAATTATGCTGAAGGTGAACACAATATATGTATTGTCTACGGATTACATAATTATAGCTTAATTCTAACAGTTCCAGTGCAAAGGTGTTAAAGAGCAGTGGGTGTGACACTGAACAAAGTGCAATGATTTTAATTGGCACAACAAATTATTTTTAGTCATAAAAGTGCCCCGCTATCACTTCCACAGATGAAAATAAAAATTCAACATCTTATCTACAGATAAGGACACAGTGAATATCCATGCTGAACATACTTGTAAAGTTTTTTCCAGAGGAAACCAGGAACTTTGAAGCCCTCATCGAATTCAGCATCACTGTCATCTGAAAACTCTTCACCTCTTTCCCTTTTTGCCTCCCGTTCTCGCAGACGCTGTCGCTTCCACCTCCTTGAAGACACAATGAATAAAATACTGATGACACCCTCCATTTTCATAACAAGATTAAAAGACGAAAACACACATTTTAAATTTTTTTTATTAAGTCCAAGTCTTAAATATTCCTTCGATAACCTTAAAGAAGTGGCAGATGGTATTTTCAAATTACTGGAGAATACAAGACTGTAATAAAAACATTCTGTTTCATTTTGTGTTTATCTATACTTGTTTTGAACACTAACATCCTCTGAATACCAGAAAAGATAAATGCAACCTGAAACAGGACAAGTAAAGAAAACCTAACTTTGTATCTCTTGCATTTAGTGACTTATTTGACGACTTGCATGGATAAATGAGTGAATTGCAGAAATTTTGAGTAGTGGGTATTTCCCAAGAGCTGTGGAACATTTACACCAAAAAAGGTAAATGTAAAGAGAACAGTTTTAATAGTGCAGGAGAGAGGGCAGTTAGAGCCACAGTCGTCGGGCAGCAAATGAAGATTGATATAGACAATTAGTAGTGTGAGTTCCCCAGAAAGGTGTGAGGTGCAGAGGATAAGAATCCATCTTCATTTGGGCCTGGTCCTGTCACCCTGCCACACAACTGGTCCTTTAGCTGGGCCTGGGAGACCACACTCTCTAATTAAGTCAAGACTAAGCACTGGTTCAGTTAATTACACTTTTCTGCCCCCACTCCACCCCCAAACCCAACTAGAAATACAGCATGCTCTAATAATATCATTCTTCACATAAGCCAGCTTCACCATCATTGCCATGTCCATGCTGCTGAACTCACATTCAGTCACTATACTGTAGAAAGAGGACACATGCCAACACAATTTATTTGGCAGCTATAAATATGAAATCTCATTAGGGCTGCTCTTCCATTAATTTGAGCATTAGAGTGAGTGAGTATATAAAACCATGTGCAGGAGGATAATTAGGCCAGTGCGAGAGAAGCAAGAAGAAGAACAGGCAGTGAATTTGCTTAGTCAAGAAACAGCTGCCAATCTCATCTGGGATTAACTCCCTTTCTGCCCTATGGAGCCAGCAAAAACCAACTGCTTTTCTCCTTAAGTAATGCAAAGAACAATAGCCTATTTGCACAATTGACATTACAAATGCAATGCAAACTAAAGGCTCAATCTGGTTTGTTCAGCATTTACAGACATGGGCTTCTTCCCCCTCCATTAAAGAGACTGGCTGATGAAAACTTTTTGCACTTTTGCATATCACCAAGAATTCCAAATACAAGTTTTTGGAATGCATATCAGTAATACCAAATCATACCTTAGTCTCTGCCTGTAGTACTCCAAATCTCCATCATCTTTGTAATTTCGAGCTTTACCCTCATCATCCTCCTCTTCATCCGAACTTTCAGGGCAGTATTCTTCTTCACTGTCTTTTTTCTTTATTTTCCTCCTGCCTCTACTCTCAGGTTTTCTTTTGTATGGTTTCAATTCATACTCATCATCATCATCCTCCCACAAACCCTCCTCCATGGCTTCTCTCTCCTCTTGGTCAAAATCTATTCCTTCATCACTGGGCAAGTACTCGGATCTCTCACTGTCCGATTCCTCTCCCTCAATGTGCAGCTTTTTCCTTAGCTTCGGGGGTTGTGGCTCAGCCTTGGGTCGAGCCTTAGGATGGGCTTTAAGAGCCGTTATCTGCAGCTTTCTCATGCGCTTCTTTAGCTTTTTATCCTTGGATAAGCATGTTTTTACAGTTTTACTTCCCTTCCCCACATTATGGTCAAGTATAGAGCTTTTCTTCTTCTTCTTCAGGAGTGGTATTTTCTTTCTCTCTGTAGCCAACTTGGCCTGGTCTGCCAAGTACTGGTCAAAAGCAGAGTTCTCAGCTAGCATCAATTTTCGTGGCTCTTTCTTCACTTCTTTCTGTTGTATCCGGGTTCCAAATGGAGTCATGTGA
Source organism: Telmatherina bonti (assembly GCF_933228915.1). NCBI lineage: Eukaryota > Metazoa > Chordata > Actinopteri > Atheriniformes > Telmatherinidae > Telmatherina > Telmatherina bonti. Next base: position 25,140,095 of record NC_136629.1, on the reverse strand, counting down.
CCCTTTCGGATAAGCTCCTCCCATTCAGTCTCCTGAGCTGGCATTAGCATGCTGCCCAGCGTGGAAGGTCCTGGTTCTGGTAGAACACATGAACAAGCAGTCAGAGGAACAGAATTAACTATACAGTATTAAAATTGCAAATGTGTCCTGTAGAATTTTCTTCACCACCAAAAGCACTGTGTGATTTTATCATAAACAATCTAAATAGAAAAGGGCTCCCATTTGGACTTCACAAAAAGTAATAAATATACATAAATCATAAAGAAATATTAATCCCATTTCGCAATCAACAGATGCACACTGAAAGTGTTCCAATTTTTGGAGCACAAACGGCAGACTGCAAATTTTTTTGGTCTGACTAAAAATCCAAACATGTGTTGCCTTAACATGGCATTTCCCCATTAACAAATCCATGACTTGCCTAGTTGTTATATCTGTAGCGAATGATAATTTTACTGTTGTGTTACTATTCTGTTAAATTTTCTCATGAGATAATAGAATTTAATTCTGATAAACCCATTAAACCAGTCTACAAAGCTGACTGGCAATGTTTAGAAGAGTGAAAAGTAGTTCAACACTGACTACACATCACTGTCAAATGGAAAATATGATTTTAATTTGCTTTTGTCCGAATGTGTGACATAAATTTTCTGAAGTGTGTCTGAAGTTATTCCCACTAAAAGTGCAACATGACTGAACACTGACATTAAAAAAGTCAATTTATGTCATATTTAGCATGACGCTTTTTTAAACTTAATCAGTGGGTATATGACAATTTCTTACAAAAGGAATGCAATACAAATAATAAATTATTTGAAATAATATTAAAAAACTCAATACTTACTTGAACATATCTTTAGTTAAGAAACCAACCTTACTTAAAAGTGGCCTTAATGCCATGCTAACAATACCAGTTTAGAGTATAGAATGGCATTATTTTGGCCTCTTTCTTTTTTAACATATTTATGACTTTATTACAAACATAGCACCCCACTAAATGAGTATTCAATGCATACTATGGAATTGTAGCAAAAGTTTAATAAATATACTAACAGTACACTGAAAATGAAATAAATGATGCTGCAAATAAAAGCTAATTACCTTCCTCTTCCCCATTCTCTGCCAAAAGCTCAGCTTCCACTCTCCATGTGTCCTCTCCTCCTAAAATGGCTTGAAGTCGTCTCTGTTTTGCTCTGACCTTTTTCAGCTGTTTTTCCTGAATTAAAAATGGCTTCCATCAACACTGTCACTATTTTGATTGTGGTTTTGTGCAATTATTGATTTGAAAGCTTATTATAAGCAGTTTTTACCTTATTTTCTTTTTGTCGTTTGACAGATTCAATCTTCCGACTGATGTCTTTGCTGGATGCTGCATAGGGAGACAGCTGCTCAATAATCTTGTTGATTTGCTTGAGCGATGCTGTAACTGATCTGAAACAAGAAATCAAAGCAGAGTAATATTTATGGCTCATTTACAGTTTGTTGTGATATTAACATAAACAAAACTTATACAGCTGGGAAATACATTGCATTTTGAAATTGCATGAATTGCATTATGAATTCTTGACATATTTCTTTGTCTAACCTAATTAAAGGTACACTATCTTGAAGACAAAACAAGCTCTGTGTATGGTTTATCCAACATGAACAAGGTTACGTTTTTTTAATGAATTAAATATATTCTATTAAATATTCCTTACTGAGGCACTCTTCAATACAACACCCTGCAAACAAAAATACTAGATTATTTCTAATTATTATTCTATACCTGAGATCATCCAGCACAGACTCATACTCCTTCTCAGCCTCAGCTTTAGCAGCAGCCTGGCTAGCCTCCTGGATTGCCTCATCCACTTGCTGCAGAACACCTTGCTCGAGCACATCCTGGTCATACACAGCCACACCAAGGCCCTGGAGTTCATCAGCTCCTGAACTGGCAGATGCTGCCTGGATACGCTTTCGGTTGATCTGTAGCAAGGATCCTGACCGTTTGTCTGCAAAGTGCCCAACAAATGTCACTACATTAATTGACACATTAGGTGCCATTAAAAAGAAAAAAAAAAGTGTTTATATTCTCTGATTTTCTGTAGAGTTGGACAACTCACCATTATTGTTCTCCCCAGGTCCTGTATTGACAGGATAGGCTGCAGATGCCTCAGAGCCCTGGCTGTTTTCAGGGAAAGTGCAAACTGCTGAGCCCTTAGCAGCTCCATCCTCGTCGGACCCTCCCGGAGTGAGAGCAGCACTGGCTGGGCTGGAGAGAGAGGACGACCCCTGCTGTTCTGCGCCTTCTATAGGCATAATTGTGAAGCTGTCGAGAGTCATTAAGTAGTCAATCAGACATCAAGTTATCCAAATAACTGTCATTTTTAAAAAGAACGACAAGAAACTCCAATTTTGAACACGATTATTGGGAAATAACAGATGATCGTTAGCAAAAGAGTAACTTTAACTGTAAACAGTACTAAAAAAAAAAAAAAAAAAACTAATGAAAATTTACACGTTAGCTTACTAAACAATACCTTCATAGTAATATATGTCAAGTATGACATGTGCATCCATTAGCAATAAAAAGGGAAACAAAATGTTCGTTTCCAGTACGAGCCAGGCTGTAGTAACAAAAGACAATAACATAGAAATGTTCGATCCTGCAATAAAGCTGAAAGAAACATCACTCTTTCAGAGGTGCCCATTGTTACGTGGCTACGCTAACCTGCTAAGCTAACTATGAGCCGAGCATCGTCTTTGGTTCAGCTTTATGGAGCACGAGCATTTCGGCTTCAATTAACCTGCCAAACACGTGTATACAGTATACTACAATACGTCTATAAGACTGTCTATAAGAACATATTCATATCAATAAAGTGTTGGAGCAACAATGACAGGAACCACTTACGAGGCATGCAGTTTTACAACATCAGCAGCTCAGCTTATGTCATGTTGTTTGCCAGCCGTCTTCCTTGTTTCCGGGTGCCACAATTCTTCCCATTAGCTTATTGGGCAGCGCCCTCTGCTGGTTCACAACTGTAAAACTCGTGGCCTCCAGAGGGCGTCACAAAACCATTTATTTTAGTTGATACTATGGGGTTCCGTTTGTGTCAAAAAAAGTATATGTAATATGTGTACATGTTGTTGGTTTATGTTGTTCCAATGTGTCTTTGGTACATGTCTATGGACTAATGTTTTTGACAAGTGTTGTTGCTTTTTGTATGTGTCAATATTGCGTATGTATTTCTTGCATATGTACATGTTGTATATGTACATGTATCTGTTGCATTTGTATTTATTGCACATATAAATGTTGGATGATGTAAATGTTGTACATGTATGTTGTTGCATTTGTGTTTGCTGCATATGTAGACTTCGTATTTCGCTGCACGTCTTTACCTTCTGATTGGCTAATGTCGTTGCTTTCTGTTGTTGGTCAATGCTGTTGGTTTATGTTGTTGGTCTCTGCCGTTGTTGCCTTTGTCACAAATAAATGCTGAAATAGGCCATGTCTGGTCTAAGTGTTTATTAGACATTACAAAAAATGTTAGAATTTTAAGAAATACATATTTTTAAAAGCTTTCAAAATATCTCCATTATAGCATTTTTTCCCTTCAGGCGGTAATTCGGACAGCAAAGGGGTCCTAATGCAAATAGCGCCGGGATAATGATGTTGGCTACTTTTAATTTTAATAACCTAAAAAAAATATCTTCTTGGAGTTTGGGTTATTTACTGTGTATGATTGTGCGGCCGCATTGGCTGGACTCGGCCTACTCTGCATGCTAGCGAGTGTCTGGGCCACCGGATTATTCTGTCGTTCAACTGGTTCCAACTTTATTGGGACAGCAGGGGGCGTATTTGCTCAATGAACGCTAATCTTTATTTCTTCAATGAGGGTTATTTTATTATTTAAATTGAGAATATTAACGTATTCTTTGAAGATATTGTCACATTTCAAATGATCACAATGCTATTTGTGCCTTTATTCACAGGCTCTGAGGACTCACTACAAAGTTTTGCATCCCTAAAAGTGGGAATCATTGCCTAAAATGTTGGGTTGATCTATCTACTTTGATAACTTTTGATACAGTGCATTCACATTTTACAGATATCACACATTTTACATTTACATTTTGCTATATATACATGTATGTGTGTGTATATATATATATATATATATATATATATATATATATATATATATATATATATATATATATATATATATATATGATATGAAATATATTCATATATATTCATATGTGTTGATATGTATATTGTTATAAAATCACAATCGTTTGTTTTATCCTGACCTGAAATTTTATGTTTTGTTCATCCCATCAGTAAATAGTTTTACTCTGTTCACAATGTTCACATTGACAACTCAGATTTTTTTTTTTTTTTTATTAAATATATTTTATGTCAGTTTTCTGGTTCAGTCTTGCAGGTGATGGTAAAAAAAAAAACAAAAACGTGTTAGATGTTCTTCCCAAGACTAAACAAATGTAAATACTTTGGGGGATGTATCTTAACTTGCATTTGTGTTAAAGAGGTCCCTCCCCCCCTATTATGTTTATATCTGAATGTGAACTTTGTGTTAATGTGTAATAAAGATATTTGTCTTTTCTGTGCTGAAGATGTATCTTTTTGTACTGTGTGGCAGAGTTTAAATATAAAATCTTTAATGTTTTCAGTTACATGAGCAATTTGGACTTAAAATGTAGGCTTCTGTAATTTTGTCATTTAAAGATAATAAGGGAATTGAAGGGGACATTTACTTTGTGCGTATAGTGGCCTCGGCCGTCATGCTGCTGTAAAACGTGAATGCATTGTATCAAAAGTTATCAAAGTAGATAGATCAACCCAACATTTTAGGCAATGATTTCCACTTTTAGGGATGCAAAACTTTGCAGTGAGTCCTCAGAGCCTGTGAATGAAGGCACAAATAGCATTGTGATCATTTGAAATGTGACAATATCTTCAAAGAATACGTTAATATTCTCAATTTAAATAATAAAATAACCCTCATTGAAGAAATAAAGATTAGCGTTCATTGAGCAAATACGCCCCCTGCTGTCCCAATAAAGTTGGAACCAGTTGAACAATGACAGAATAATCCGGTGGCCCAGACACTCGCTAGCATGCAGAGTAGGCCGAGTCCAGCCAATGCGGCCGCACAATCATACACAGTAAATAACCCAAACTCCAAGAAGATATTTTTTTTAGGTTATTAAAATTAAAAGTAGCCAACATCATTATCCCGGCGCTATTTGCATTAGGACCCCTTTGCTGTCCGAATTACCGCCTGAAGGGAAAAAATGCTATAATGGAGATATTTTGAAAGCTTTTAAAAATATGTATTTCTTAAAATTCTAACATTTTTTGTAATGTCTAATAAACACTTAGACCAGACATGGCCTATTTCAGCATTTATTTGTGACAAAGGCAACAACGGCAGAGACCAACAACATAAACCAACAGCATTGACCAACAACAGAAAGCAACGACATTAGCCAATCAGAAGGTAAAGACGTGCAGCGAAATACGAAGTCTACATATGCAGCAAACACAAATGCAACAACATACATGTACAACATTTACATCATCCAACATTTATATGTGCAATAAATAGATATGCAACAGATACATGTACATATACAACATGTACATGTACAACATGTACATATGCAAGAAATACATACGCAATATTGACACATACACAAAGCAACAACACTTGTCAAAAACATTAGGCCATAGACATGTACCAAAGACACATTGGAACAACATAAACCAACAACATGTACACATATTACATATACTTTTTTTTTGACACAAACGGAACCTCATAGTATGGGGAACCCCATAGTTTACAAAGCGTAAAGGATGAACTGGCCAGACCACTGAAAATACTAGTCGGGACCACGTTTTGCTATGTTGCTTGTTGTATTTGTGAAATGTAGAAATAGATTGGGAGCCAGAAAGACAAGTGTATCACACCTGGAAACAAGTCTAAATTTTTTTCCAAAGAAACATTCTTTTTATGACCTCAGAAAGCTTGGACACATTCATGTTAGAAAACGCAGATATTGCCAAGTATTTGCATTTCAGAGGAAGTTTATTTCCAGTGCCTTGCAACAATAAATAAGGGACTTAATTAAAATATCCAGTGTGCCTTGCACTGCCACAGCTACGCAAAAGATAGCACTCTTTCTAAATTGTGTTATCTATGTAAGCAAACACATCTATAGAGCAATGAATATTGCTGTCACCCCTGGTTTATAAAGTGTACAAAGCTTGGAATTCTGGACTGTTTTCAGTTCTTAAAAGCTAAACTTGGGTCATCTTCAGTGGAGTTTCTCCAGAGACTCTGGAGGGGATATGAATTAAAAATGCACAGAAATAACTGTAAAGTGTGTCATAGTGAGACAATCTAGTTTACTTCGTAGAACCCTGCATATGCAGAGCTTTGATATGTTACCCAAAATTATGTTTTCACATTGGTTTTCTTTAAGGTAACAGATATAAAAGGCTAAAGATATATATGAGTTCAACAAACTACTAAGCTTATAAATTACCCATGATGGTAATTAATAAAAGTATTAATTCACACAATGTGTGCCTGTGCAGATGAGTTGCAGAGAGGAATGTATGTAAACATCTTGCAATGACCTCCATCTTTTATATATTTAGCCAAAGCTTGCCAGTGCTTGATAGGAATGCATGTAAACCTCTTGCTGTAACCTCAATCTTTTATATATTTAGTCAATGCTTGACAACCTTTATCTATGATGAGGGGAAGATAATATTTATGCTTGGCTGTGTTTTCTTCCCATCATAATTTAGGCAATGTTCAACTTGGTAAAGAAAGGTGCCAGACAACACCAAGCTCATAGGATTTAGTGGGTGGTAAAGTTGTTCATCTTACTTTAGGATCATTTGTTAGTAATCCTGCATCTTTGTATGCAAGCGGTTTGTAGAATTATTGTGTAGGAGGATGGGGCACAAATCCAAGAAGGTGCTGTGGTTTGCACTCTGCTCAATGCTCCTTTGCATTATGACAATAAAATAGCAATGCAGATAGACTTGAAGCGAGTGTTGTAGGTTTCAGCTGTAAAACCTTTGGAAGGCTTTCTTCTGTCAAGGTAATGCTCCAACAACATGCCGAATGCTTATGTCAATAACGAGGTAAATGTGGTGAATTCATACTGTAAATGCACTTACACAGACACTACTTACTTTGTGCGGTGGCGGAATAAAGTAGTTTTTCATCTCCTCTACTATCAACCTTATATTGTTCACATACTTTTGGTTGGTATGGCTTTCATCAGCTGACTGGTGATTACATCATAGTACAAGAAATTTTGAAAATGGAGGTCACAAGTACTTTTATAGCATTTGAAACCTTTTTCAAGTTTAAATTCATGGAGCATATGCAAACATTTTATGTGGTTATTCTTTCCTTCAAAACGGGAACCCAAAATTTTCCTCTTCTCTTTTCACCTTGACAAATTCTTTTACTCAAGGCCACATTGTTTCTGCCACACTTCATCTGTTATATCAATGTTAGGAATTTGTTACTGAGGCTGTGATTTCTACCTAAGCAAGAACAAATGGACTCTTCCAAAGATGACAGTTAAATGGGAAATAAAATAAATAAGCATTAATAATATAACATATTCATTTGATTCAGTGCTTAAAAATCAGGACTCTGCAGTAACTCAGAAGGAAATCATTCATTAAGCAAAGTATTTGTCTTAAATTTGTGAAATTTGTGGTAATCATAAGTGAGACAAATCAGATTCTCTGATTGTGTCTTTTTAGTGTTATATCTCATACACTATGTATTGATAAAGCAAACAAATCAGATTAAATGGCAATGGAAGTAACTGTCAGGCATGATCTTATCATGTGTTGCAATAGATCACAATTATTGATATTAACATAACATATTATAATCTCCACGTTTTCATTAAAATGAATTATAATTGTGGGTGAATGGACATTCATTTATAGGACACTGGGGGAATTACTGTTACTGTCTTTTTCATAGCATCTTTTGTTTGAACTCAACCATTCTATGTGCTGAAACAGATTAACAACTGAGGCCTTGTAACAAAGTGAGAACAAAATATAGCTAAGTAAAAATGGCACTTGATAAAATGTCCTCAGACTTGACATTTGATTGCTTTCCCTTCATTGTGTGCAACCTATTCAAAAGACTAAACGCAACTCTTATAATTATTAAGAAAAACACTCAGAAAGCACAGACCTCGGCTAAGCAGCTCATTTCTACCCATAGGGTAATTTGCACCCACGTGTTCCAAAAATTATTTAATATTTGTAGTAACAAAAAAACAACTAGAATCCTGACAAATTGAATCTACAGTATCATGGCTATATTGTGGTGTATGTTGTAAGTTTACATCTGAATTTCTTTGAATGCAGTGGTGAAAATTCTGAAGATCACCTATTTTTTCCAGTTCTGAATTGTTATTTTCAGAATTTTGCCAGGATACAGGTCTACCTTTGATAACTTGTAAAACCTGTTAGGGAACATCTTCTGTATTTTTTGGCCAAGCCCTCTGACCATTTGCTGTGGAGTTATAAGCATATATACTGAAAATGGTCCTGTATTGCAGTGGTAAAAAAATCCTTCAAGAATCCATCCTAAAATGTAATGGCATCTTTGTTGGACTAAGACGCATTCTCAGCCAAAAATTAACGAAAATCTGTCCAGCTTTTTGCATAAAGTTGCTAGGAGGCAAAAACATATCCTTTACCTCCTTGGCTGAGGTAATGAATGTGTTACCCTAACTTTATTCTTATCAAAATTCACTCATAAGACCTAACCTTCGACAAAGGGTAATAAATACAAGAATCATAGCACTTCTGCTGAGTGTAATGAAACACTTCATTTGGCTTGAGTAATTGCTAGAAGTGAACTTGAAGTCGCTTGAAGTGAGGAGACATGAGGACCGTGATGTTCACTTAACCCTCAAACTAGTTAATAAATCAATTTGAGTGAAGCATTATCATATCTGCATTAATGTATACTCAAGCCACACTGTACTTAACACATATGTGGCCATAGGGTTAATGTCTCCCATGTGCTTTCCTGTCCTAGTTAATACATGTCTGATTGTATGTCTGACAGTGGGCTGGGTTTTCATCCGGGTGCATCAGACCACTCCCATGCTTCTGTTGATCCCCACTTCATCTGGTTGTGGTTTCAGTAGCAGGTGTGTGTAAGCATGCAAAGAGCCATATGACAACTGTACATGTCTGTGTTCTTTTAAATACATCCAAATAGACTAGGGTTAGGGAATTAGCTGAACACAAGAGAACAGGTTTTACAACTTATCTGCTGAGAAAGGTTTAAATACTACTACAAAAAAGTATACAACTGCAGTCAAGCTGGCTCTGACAAAAATCCTATTTGGCTATCTCTTCCAGGTCAGTTTGTTTCAACAGATTACTGGGAGTTCACACAGAAGTGTGTACTTAGCAGACCTCAAACACAGCTGGAACAAACCACACCAAGAGGAATCGGGATGAGGACCATGTGGTTTAGAGAAAAGTCACACGAAACCAACAAAATCCTAATCTGGGCTCAATATATTTCATGTGTCTATGCATTTTTTTGCATGTCTGTCTTGTCATTCATTGTAAGAGTCTGGGTATGCATTGCTCTCACAAGATAAAATCTTCTGCTTGATGTGGTTTGGAATATTCTAATAAGTGATAGCTGCTGACCACAATAATGCTGTCAGGACCACTGTGATGATGTACAGTGGCAGAAGTTCCTCTGCCAGCGGATGGCCTGAAACTTAAGCTGGCATCAACTGAGGAAAAACAGCCAAACACATAAAGAACTTACTAGACTGCTGACTTTTAAACTTAGGCTTATTTAGCTTTTTGCAGGAATTGTTTTCAAGTATTTGGTTCACAAATTGTTAAAATATACATTCACTCTTGTCAAGCTGATGATAGATGAACTGACAGGTGCTCCGGCAAAAAAACAGCAGTTTATCTGTGAAGTCTTAAAGCAGATAGAGAGGTTGATGAATGCACATCCCGTTTCATTTAAACTTTCTTCAACAGAAAAATTCCAGTCCAACATGTTTTGTTTAATCTGCCAGAGGTTTAAATTGAGTTAAGGCTTTCTAATGCACTGATAACCCACAGTGAGAGGGAAATCTGCTTCTTTTTTTTTTTTTTTGGGACATTCACGTTTAATAAGTTATGGTCAGTAGTTAAATATAACCATAGAGCAGTCCATAGAGGAGTCCCAAACACCTTCTTTGTGTGATTTGTCTGCAGACCTCTTTCCCTTATTTAACTCTATAATAGCTTTAGTTAATCTTTTCAACATTCAGGGTAAATGAATACTGATAAATTCTATCATTAAAGTCTAAAACTATTAAAGTCTACTCCGTCTCTCAAAAAGGTACCAAACCTAATCTAATGGTACTCAGTTTCGTTGCCTCATTTGTTTTTTTTTTATCTGTGATTTCCAAGGTTTTCAGCACTGGCAATCAGAGCTGGTTTACTCACATTCTTTTATGCACTGCAAAAACTCAGCCTAAAAAACAAGAAAAAAATATACAAAAATTAAGTAAATGTTGCTTAAAATAAGATAAATTATCTGCCAACAGAACAAGAAAATTTGGCTTGTCAAGACTTCCCAAAACAAGTAAAAATACTCAGGAGGAATTATCTGGCATGAAAACTAAGAATTATCTGACCTTTAAAAAAAATAAGCATATGTGTACTGAATTTAAGATTTTCAATCTTTTTCAATGCCAGTACCCTGTGGTACTACATAGGTTGATACAATTGTGCTTGCATGGGATACGATAGGGAGCTTTTAAACAGCTCTATTGTTTGTTGCGTTATTTGTTCTTGTAGCCCAATCGAAAACATGTGTACCATCATTACAAATATGTCATGAACACACAGAGCTGTGACAAGAATGGGGGTTGTTGATGTATCTTGTGCATAGAGACATCACCAACCAGGAATTTCACGGGCATAACAAAAGATATTCGGTAAATTTTATTGTTAGAGGACAACAACTGGAGTCAGTTGTGATGATAAGTTTAACCAAGTTCATTGCTGAAGTCATCATATTAAGGTTCATAAGGGGACAAGCAATAATGCAGGGGGTTTAACTTTTTCGATTAAAATCTGGTGTGTCTAAGCTTATTTAAGGGAAATATGGACACAGGATCAAAGTTGGGATAACAAGGGCAAGACCAAGAGAAACTGAGTGGGGTTGAGCTGGGTGATGAAGGTCAGGTCAAACTCCAAGTTCAAAACTCTCTCTTCCTGTCACTGTACTGAGACATAATCTATGTTCTGAGAACAGGAAACAACTTAACACTTCTTGCCAATTCACCCCATTCAAAGTGCAGATGAGATTTAACCTTAGAAGTCTTAATGATTTGTCAAGCAGACATGGTTTTTAAAAAAGACAAGAAAAACAGACTTTCAGTTGCAAATAATCCTTCATGAAAGAATTTTCCACATGTTTTCAGAAAGTACAGTGAAAAGTTTTTTTTACTTTTGCATATTACTGATGTTAGGGTAACTTAATTATAAAACACTTCAGTATAAAATGTGTCCTTACTTGGCAAGCGTGATGAAGGTCAAAAGCCGATCGTGTCATGTCAACCTAAAGAAAAAAATTAAATATAACTATAGAAATATATAAGTTATATGATAAGTTGACCCTGCAATGGATTGGTGAGCTGTCCAGGGTGTATCCTGCCTTTCCCCCAAAGAATGCTGGGATAAGCTCCAGCTTTCCCGCGACCCTTCTTCGGACTAAGCAGATAGGATAATGGATGTATGGATGGATGGATATGATAAGTAAGAACTTTAAATTATAGCAACAAATTTACAAAATATTTTGGATGCTCTGTAAAATGTGAATCGATATCAATATACCACTAAGCTGCAATTCTCTAAAGGTCCAACATATGTTAGGGATAATTACAGGCCCCTTGGCCAAGAGTGGTCCCGGGGCCCCATTCCCCAGCACAAAATTGTAAAAATTGTGAATCATACACTGTGAAACGACATTTCTAACATTTCTCAGCCAGTGGTATCAATAGCAATGAACTAGACACTGTTGTGTAACTATATGGCTTTTATGTACATTTTGTTTCATGTCCAAATGTAATGGTTTACCGTGAGGATCCGAAATTACAGCCACACACGAGGAGTAATGGACAAATGACCAGTTTATTGGCGAAGGAGTATGAGTAGAAGATCAATCCAGGTGACTGGTCTGCAGAAGAAACCAGGCTCCAGCTGGGAGGTAAACGGAATGGCAAAATACTCGTCCAGGCAAAGACAAGGCTTGGAGATCCAAAGACAAGCAGGGTCGGTAACCAGAAGATCCGAAAAGTAGCGGTGTCCGTCAAGGGCAAGGCAAGGAGGGTAATCCGGGGGCATGAAGCAGAAGGTCGGCAACTGAGGAACAATCCGTAGAACGCTGGAACGCAACTAGACATAGGTCTGATTATTATCTGGCAGAGAAGGAGAGATTGGAGGGAGCTTAAGTAGGCAGTGAGAAAAGGAAACCAGGTGAACTGAATGAGACAGCAGAGGCAATTAGGAAGCCAACAGGTGGATCGAGTTACCAATGATGAACGCCAGGAGATCAGGATGGCAAAAACATGACTCCAAATTGCAGTTGTATGCCCTATGTGGGCCCCATATGGGTCCCAAGTGGGCGTAGGCCCCTGGGCCCGCGCCCATAATGCCCATCAGATAATCCGGCCTTGCTCTTATACCATGTTCACTCACAAAGGAAATAATATAAGAATAATTACTAATTTTGTTTTTACTACTAAAATAATGTTTTTAACAAGAAGCGGCTGAGCGGACTATTTAATGTCTTTTGTTGTGGTGTTGCCAGGGTAACCGCCATTGGCAGTACCTACAGCTCATTCGGGAGCAAATACTATTGCAACAAATCACAGATGATGGTAAAATATGGTGTTGCGGGATGTGCGTGCGACTGTGTAGTTCAGGTAACTCAGTGTGTATGAATGTGAGTGTGTGTGCATGGTCAGGTGATCGAGCCTGAAAGATAAGAGTGTTGAACGGAAGTGCCACCCCTTTATTTTAACGGATTCCAATGAAAATATGATTTTCTGAAAATGCATATTTCTTGACAAAAGGAAGAAAATCGGGGAGGATGCAATGATTGGTTTCTATAACAGCATAAGAAAAATTTGGTTGTGGAAAAATCTAAATGCGAACAGCACTTATCTTTTTAATCCTTGAAGATCGCTGTGAAATTGGCGTAACTGCTGGAGCATTAATGCAGAGAAACACACGCACTGTTCGCTTCACTGCTGCGGTGTGACGTCAAAGCGGCTCTGTCCCTCTTTAAGTGATCTAGAGCTTCATCACAAACTAACTGATTAAATATTATATAATACGGTTGAAACAATATGATAGATATTTTATCTGCAGTGACTGATTTCAACTAACGATCTTGGTAGAACATCACAACTTTTTTAAAGTGGTGTCCTATATCACTTTTTAACTGACACCCTGCAACCAATCAGAATCAAGTATTCACCCAGGCCACAGTATAATTCATGTCCGCTTCACGTTGGACGGTTCACATCTCCACGTCATCCATTAATTTCTGACAATGGACACCTGGTCAGGCATAATCCTTAACTTAAATGTGTGTTAATTGCTAAACAGTTAGTTCTTGCATGTCCCATTTTGTGTTTGTCTACTTGATGGATGGCCTGGGTGCTGCACGTCACTCAGCTGTCCCATGTGTCAGTTTATTGTGCAACAGATTAGTTCTGTGGTTACTAATGGTACAAGAACGACCCCTATCTTTAGTTGCAACACTACATGGTAGAGATGGAGCCCTTTTGCAAGACATGACACAAAAGAGACAGAAGAGTCAACTGTTTTTGGACCAACAACAGTTATCTGTACTCTCTTCTGTTAAATAACTAAACTAATCTTTTTTTAAAAAAAAGATTTAGTCAGTTTTGGATTTCATTCTGGTACATCAGCAGACGCAAGAATATTATTTCTCATGGTGGACTCTCTGGCCTTCAGTACATTCATTATTTCTAATAATGAATAATATCACACTTATATTATTGTAATATCAAAATAGATATTTAGGTCTTACACCCTGCAATTCAGACAAAGTTAAAACTGACTGTCGTGGAAATCAAAACATGAACTCAGGAAAGCGACTAAAAGCTAATCAGCCAGCACATTTTGATGTGGTGTTCACAACTGCAAATTCAAACTTTGCTAATCTGAGAAAAAATCATAGATACATACAATCCAGAAACACTGCTGGACCCAAGCTGTTTAAAGTGGATTGAGGTGAAATAAGAAACAATCCTGTGGTTTTAAGAATCCAAATTTAAATTAGTTTCTGTAAAATTATGGGCTTTATGTCCACTATGCTGAAGAAGGGGTGGACAACTAAATGCAAGATTAGCAATTGTGGAGTCTTGCACATGTTGCAAGAAGCTTCGAAGCTGAGATGATGGCTGCCTGAAAAACGTTGACTGAGCTAAAGACCAGCCAGAACCGAGGAGGAGGAGTGTTGTTGCGGCCCTATGTTCCACATGGAATCAAGTGGCATAAGCTTACACATGTTATAAATTATTTCTAAATTATATACACAAGCTTAAGAGCACAAAACCTACCTACCAGAGGGAGAGCTTTTCTTCTTCCCTGTAGTAATTTTTGACCTGCAAGAGTGTGGTAAGTCTTAGTGCCCAATGATTCAACAGAAAATAAGCATCACTAAGAGACAGAGATATCTGCATCGCTAAGGAATAAAGCCTCATGGGACCACTTTGTCCACACTCATATTTGCCTATCCTCGTATGCTCAGCAGCTAATTTACAACAAGTGGCTGTTGTGTAGTAAGGATGAGATTGCTCATGGCAGTTCTCAGTATGTTGTGGATAAGAGTGACTGATTTATTCCAAGATAGGCCAACAGGGTGTGAAGCAAAGGTACCTCCCTTGGCTGAAGTGTTGGGACAAGGCCTCCCATCTGCCCCAGGAGTCATAAATTAGTCAAAAGCTTTGTTAGCCACTCACTTTTCTGCCCCTTCCCTTCTGCCATACGGACCCTTTATACCTATTAACTTGGCCCCTGTCCTCACTCAGCATGATTGGAAACACACCCTCACACCAAGCAGCCCAGAGCCCACTGAGTCACAGAATATATAACAGCGGTTTAACCCAAACTGATTACTGACAAGCCTAACTGGCTTTCTTGCTGTTCTCAGACGACTGAAATACAAAGTGAACACAATTTGCAGCTTGCTGTCTGATGTTGTATGCTGTAGGTTTAAACATTTGCAATCTCATTTTTTATCATATTTAATAGGTCCCATTTATAATCTGCTTTTAGAACGATTTGATGAGGAAAAACTGACCAAAAAAACTTTGAACATTTTCAAGATTATCTAATCTTTGTGGTGGATCAACTCAAACAGTCATGTATCTTCTGATACCCCCTTTTTAACTGCACATTACACAAGTATTTCCAGCTGTTTGGAAGCCATTGACCAACCCTATAAAACTGCCTAAAGCAACAAGTGAAGAAATACACAAATTCCTGTTTTGTTTATTTATTTATTTTCTCTAACAGGACATTAAATCTGAAGTCAGTAATGACTTATGTAGTGATAATGAATATTATTTATCATTGCCTTATGAAGTATTTCCCTGCCAGCAGATTCTGCTTTGTAGACTTTTAACAGAGGCTTGGCAAATTTACCAAACATCAGGCTTTGATTACAAATATATTGTGTGTTAAATCATAAAAGTACATTGAATTTGTTGGATATGCACTAGTCTACTGTGTAAAGGCTGGAAGGATTTGAGGCTGTGGCCATAATGTGACCCCTTGATGTAAAGTTTGAGTCAACTTCACTCCTTTTTCCAGAAGTGTACAGGACTGAGATACAGCAGATTTATGTATGTACAAGAGAGACTCATCCAACTTAATGGGAGGCACTTGTGGGAAAATGAAAGTCAGCCTCTGGAATAGATAGTGTTATGTTTGAGAGCCAAAGTCTGTTAGCTGATGTGCAACCCAATCAGATATCAGCTGTGGCTCAGATAGCAAAGGAGTTGTGTCAGAAAGGAAAAACAAAGCTTTGCGTATTGCTCAAGCCAGCAGGGAATACTCAGACTATCAAGGAAAAAAAAGAGAGTGAGCAAATACAGAAATGCTAAATGAGATATTTTCCTTTCTTTTTTTACAGCTTCTTTGTGTCCTTTGTCCTTCACCACATCCTTTGTAGCACCAGTTGACACTTTAATACAAACAAGGGAACTGCCATGGAAAATATGGTTTGTTGTACTGCTGATGAAGTCCCTTTCCTCTCCTTACCCAGAAATGTCCTTCCTTCCTAAAATGTCCATCAGCTCTTTTTTATTCAGTAATAATTCAGGAAATTGTGAGCAGATTAATGTAAAAATAAATGCTTGTACTGTAGGTGAAAATTATTGCTAATCTACATTCAGTTTTGTTATAAATGTGTTGTTTGCTTTTTTTACCTTTTACTTTAGCTTGTTGATTGCTCTTTGAGATCCAGGGTAAGATGACTGGCTCACTGTATCTTAGCAAGCTTTGATTGTCATGTGCACATTTATTCTGACGCCATCATTTCTGACCGACTGTAAAATCAAGAACCACCTGAAAGAAGTGATAAGATCTAATTTTCTTTAATAACTGTTGGCTTAACTCAATTAACTAAACTTAATTTTATTTTATTTTATTGGTTAATTGTGCTTGACTTTAATTCAGTAGGTGGTTAATGACTTTTACAAACTTTCCACTAACCTTACATACAATATTTTACCTTCACAGACATGTGCAATCATACTTTTTTATTTGTTGGTGATATTTAGAATTTATCATGATTTATGATTTGTTTTCATGTATTCTATTAAATATATATAAAACAATATATAATTATAATTATGTTATGTAAATCTTCTATAAACATAGCTGCATCCTTTTCTTTTTTTATTAATCAAAAAAGGCAAACTTGCACAATTACATTTTGTTGAATTATATCATATATTTATTTATTCTCCAGTGAGTGGAATCGAATTGGATGACTCACTAATATCCACTGAAATGGTTTATTTGCAAAAACACTATCCTCTTTTATAAATATGACAAAACAGGCTTGTAAATAAGTGTCAACTATATGGGCACTATGCATGGGAGGGCTGATTAAACCCTTTATGTAATCTACATATATGTATATGTGAAGGAAACTGATGTTATCGCTGGATCTTTTCATCCATCCATTCATTTTCTCAATTGCTTAATCCAAGTCAGGCTGGTGGTGAAGCGGGACCCTATCCAGGAATAAGTACATGAAAGGCAGGGTACACCATGGACAGGTCACCCGTCCATCGTAGGAAGTTTTTCATGCTTGCTTTAATTTAACTTTCATTGTGTCACCATTCGTGTTATGTTAAGTTTAACACAAAAAGAGCTTTTTGTACGTTTAAATGCTTGGTAATTACCAGTTTGAAGCAGAGTCACTGTGAATGATCATATTTTATTGTATTTTGCAGGATTTTACAGTCATTTGATGCACTTTTAGCATGAAAAAAAAAACATTGAAATGTGCTGACAAAATGGGGAAACGTCTATGAAACTGATTATACTTTATGTTGACATAAGGCTGATGAAGCCGTTTCCTGTTTCACTGTAAAAGAAAAACTCTCAGGCTGGCTTTTAGTTAGTATAACAAATCATTTTTATTTGACCATTTCACCTCTGTAGAGATTAATTTTGTTCTTTAGTTTGTTTTTTATCTTTTTAAATATCTCCAATGGTTTTGCAATAATTGTACTGTCACATGCACAACCTCATGATTCCACAACTCACTCACTATTTGTCGGCAGTCTATGTTTGGAAGCAAGTTCTTCAGGTCATGCCACCTTATTGTAACTTTTCAGCACAAGCTATTGTGTTTCCTGCATCAGGACATTTCTTTATTGTGCAGAATGAAGTTTTCCTCTTTCTGCAGTATCCCGAGGGGGAGACATGATCCTGGTTAATGGGGGTCTTGTTATCTCACCACATGTTTGTGATGACCTGGCATAAGTTCAGATTGGACAGGGGAACTCCTGCAGTGATACATGGTGGGCAGCAAAGTGGGGAAATCGGAACCATCAGAAGAATTCAACACATCTTTCCACAGTGTAAACAAAGTAATTCTTGGAATAAGCTGACCACATGTCTACTGTGTGTAAACACAGATTGTCAGTTGACCACTTTTCCATTATCCTCTTAAGATAGAGAATAAAGAACTACCAAGATTTGCGTCATACCTTCAGAGTCACAAAGCTTCTTATGGGATTCAGTTTGAAAATATAAGATATTTTGTCAGCATCAAGTGTTCATGTGGATATACTGTGAAATGTGCATTATGCAAATGTAGACTGAATAATTGGAACTTTGAGGAAAATGACAAGAGGAAATATTTCAGGCTTTTACATTCAGCAAGGTCAGCATAATAAATCACAAGTAAATGGCCTATCATCACTTGAATGCTCACTTGTCATTACAACTGGCTGAAAATAAGAGCGCATACTTACATGGAAAGAAATAAGCTCCCATAAGAGAGAATCGAAACATAGTTGAAATAAAACCTTTAATTTTCACTGATCATAATTTTGCAGGATTTATTATGACTTTGATTATTTGCACATGAGAATATTGCTATTTGTTCTAAAAGATGTGGTACATGAGCAATTATCAACATATCATTTGGGTCATTTTTTTTTATCAGAGCTCTAAAAATAATCTGTGCTATGACAACAAGTGGAAAAGGTGTTCCCACCATATGTCAACCATAATGTATGGATTAATTTAAACCCAAATGCAGCACTGAGAGGCATGAGGCTGAACAATGAAAGAATTAGCTTTAAAAACACCAGGAACTAAAAAAAAAAAAAAAAAACCAATACAGATGAAACAAAGGACAGTACAAAAACATAACAGTAACATGAAAATGAACTGAGTGAAAATCAAGCCAATGTGAACTAAAGACAGAGAGCAGAAAGTAAAAAACACAAGGGGAAACCAATAAAGGAGGGAAGATAAACAAAACTTAACAAGACAAGACTGCAAAAACCTAAACTTAAACTTAGAAACCATGACATAGGGAGAAAAAGTTTTGTTGATAAGGGCTGTTGTTATGCAGAAAAGACAAAGCAAAAAACATTTTCATTTATTTTTCTTTATTTTCTGGGCTTAATGTTAATGTCATTAAGATCTACAACTGTAAGCATGGGATCACAATGGCACAATGTCATGTCCCATGTCTTTGAGGACATAGGCCAGTTCATGCCAAAACTGTTTGAAATGAGAAACTAATAAAACACTTCTTGAGCAACCTTGCAAGAGAACGGAATTGAGGAGCAATTGAAAAGAAGCTGTGTTTATAGAGAAAATACAACTATATTTATTATTTCTACTTAATCTGTTTTACTAACAGTTGTGCTGCATCAGCATAACTGTGTGAGGTCTCACCTGTCCATCAGCCCTTATACTTTGCACTACATTTAAGTATATGACAGATAAGTAATAGTAAAGCACAGCTGATTTAAAATAACTTGTATGTTCATTGGATGAAAAACATTTGAAATAAAACCAATCATTTTCTGCTTTTCTGAGAAATGAAATGCAGTCAACTTTTTACTTAGTGTGCTGGTTCAGAATGATGTAATGCAGCTTTCTTCTCATATTTCCCCTTTCTTAGGATAAGACTGAAGTAGTTTTCTGTATTTTGGCAGTCAAGTTCTCCTTGCTTCAGAGAGTTGGCACAGAGTGATCACAATGTTGTCCAGCCTTCAGTAAGCTTTTGCTGATCACTTCTTCTTTTCAAGTAGAGCATTACTGTTTTAGTTGGCTAATGTTCATTGAAGAAGCATTTCCAAACATGTTTTCTGTTAATAAAAGCCATGAAAAGTTGAATGAAATTGCTCACTTGGGCCAGGGTGCATTTTGATCTGGAATAAACTGGTTCAAATAGAGATATAATCAGATGCCATCTGTCTATGTTTATTGGTAATTTAAAGAAAAACTTAAAAAACTAAACTATTCCAACTTATACAACCTGCAAATATATAAGACTTTATCCTGGAAACAAAACCAACATTATATTTGCTTGGTTTATATATCTCAGTCAATAAAAAAAACTAAGATGATTATAAGTAAAACAGAAATGGATATTTCTTTAACTAAAAACTTCATTTTCATTTTCTTGATAAGATGACTTTTCTGTTATGATGAGATAGGAGTAAAACTCAAGATTTATGTTTTTCACATATCTCTCTGTCCAGATAATCCAGATAAAGAGATGAACCAGTTTTCAGAATGGTTGTTTCTTATCTATGATAGTTAAGGTCTTTCATTTTTGCATCACAGTTTTTCTGCTCTTAGTAACTTAATAGATGTTTTCCAAATAAGATTTTAAAAGAAAAAGTCTAAATTACTTCTGTCAGCTTAGAAGCTGACATAGCTCTTTGCCAAAGGTAAACTCTAGGTTTATTTTGTTAGAACTGAACAGAGCCAGTGTAGCTGTTTCCCATTGTTTCCAGTTTTTATGCAAAGAGAAGCTAAATTGTCTTAACCATTAGTCTATACTTAACTGACAGATGGTTATTCTTTGTTAGAAAGTGGACTAAAGGTAGCAAATTATTATAATTTTAACACTGTGACCATATATGTATATATATATATATATTTATGTATATATATATTTATGTATATATATATATATATATGACAGATCACTTTTCAAGGGTAAAAAGGGGTTTAATCTCAAGAATATTTTCTGTTGTTAGCGATGAGAAAGATTCCTTACACTTGTTTTCACATGGCTTGTTGTTGACTCAGCTGGTGTCAGTAAAGTGCTCCTGATAGACAGAACCTCTCATTTGTCCTGCTGTTACCCACCAACAGTCTTTAAAACTTCTTAAGCTTGTCTTTATTATCTTTAACACTTATTGAAGGCCACACTCTGCCTTCCTGTGCTCCTCTCTGTCCCTTTCCTTTTCCCTCTCCCTCCCCCTTCTCAGCTTCCCATCATCTCGTCCTCTCTTTATAAATGAATGTGTATCTCTTTTGTTACATTGAATGAGTGCCCTCCATGTTTTAAGAGCCCCTCTGAGAGGTTAAAGGTCAGGGGGGTTTCACTGTCCCCTGATGCCAATCCCCCCAGAAGGGTTTGGGGCTCCTGAGACTAAACATTCAAACATCCTCTCCAATGAAAGCAGCTTGTATCAGCCCCAAGGCTCTTGTGGTATGTTTTTACACTTTTTAGGTAGTCCTTTTCATCTAAATATGCTAAAAGTTGTAATGCAGGGCTGTGATTCATCACTTCAACACTAAATATATTACAACATACATTGATGCTGCAATTTAAGAGCATAAAAATAAATTAATTTAGAAAATACAGACCAGTCTCTGCCTAATTTGTTAAAAAGTGGTTGATTTCTCTTGGCATGATTACCTTGTGCCTACTCTTTGATGCTGATCCATCCTTTCTTTTCTATTCAGCTTTCAGTTGCCTCACCTAACCCCCAGATTGCTTTTATTTCAGAATTCCAGTTTTTCTTCCTTGGAATTGGTTCTGTGGTCTTACACTGTGCAGACGAGCTGTCTGTGCTTCAGACAGAGTTACTCAAGTTTAAGTTGAATGATTTGTGTCCAATGATCTAAATTGTTCTGAATTTCTTGTAGAATGTAAACACATTAAAATTTCACAAATTTGCATTAAAATGTAAAGTTACTAAGCTGGTTGTTTATATTCATCTTGAGCAATAAACTCCACAGGCTTCTCAGTGGGACCTACAGTGCTAGTTGCTACTTACATGGATGTTTGCTTGGTTGTCTTAATGTCACAACTGTTTGTACTTGTTGTACCAGCATCTGCCAGTGGCACAAAAACAACATCTGCTGGTAATGTTTTAGTGGATTATGATGGTCAGTGGCAAAAGGGCGCTGGTTATTCCTTCAGATTTAAACTTTGGTGACAGATAATAACCTCTGTCAATGAAAGACAAATAAACATCCATCCAAGCACCCCCATGGTTACATCTGAAAACAGATCCTCTCCCCCTCCTGGAGCTAGAACAACAAACTTAATATCTGTTTTAACAGACACCGTAATTCCCCAGAGAGCTCATTCCCCTGAAGTAACATTGAATCCGGTTTCTGTTCCCCACAGTCAAAACTGCAAATACCATAAACTACACAAGGAGCTAGCACAACACGATACATATGGACATTTGGCTTTGTAATGGGACTATAATGGGACACAGCATGCAACACTTTGAAGTAATGCAGGTCACTTCCAGAGCAGCAATACGGATGCCTTAGTGATCTGTCATTGTTGATATTTGCAATGGATATTGATTTAGTCTGAAGCCGTGTCCAAATTTAGGCACATTGTTTAATAGATAACATGTTGTGTGCTCCAGTTTAAGGTTTTACAGTTTAAGGAACCTGAAAATAACTTGAAAACTCCTTCTAGTATAAAGATTATACACCTTCATGTCCTTACTATATATCTGCATAGCACTTGTGGTATGCTCCATTTTCCAGAGGGAAAGTTTATCCTAATCAAGCAATCAAGTCAAAGTCAAAGTTATATGAATCTCACCAATCACGAGCTACAGAGAGAGACAAAATATAAAGGCAAAATGGAAAAGAACAAGAGGAACAAAATTGTATGTTTTATGAGTGCAACAAAGAAAACAAATACAAATGGTTGAGTAGAGAACACATTTTATAGACGGAGAATGATAGGTTTATGAAATATCCCGCTGATTTGTCCAAGCAGAGAAAACGGACAATCTGAAACAAAAACAGAACTTTCTTTGTGAGGGTAAAACATTTTCCCAGAACATGAGAAACCATAAAAAAGGTTTTTATCCCTTGGAGGTCAGACTCAGCAGTGCATATCTTCATTAATTCATGTAAGTCTGACTTTTATTAATTTTTTATGCTGACCAGGAGTTTTATGTTTTCATGATCATAAAATACTTTCCTTTTCTTCAGTGGGTCTTAATCCTCACACCCTTTGGTGGCAGGATTGAGTAGTAACCAGTGAAGTACAAAGTGCAAGAACAAACGGTGAACTGTCCCCACATCTCAGAGACTGTGGTTGAAAAGAAAAGCTTGTAACATGCTGCTGCTGTGTGTGGGTGGATGGGTGCAGGGTATTTCCACCAAGAAAACCTAAAAAGAACAGCAGTTCTGCTGAAGATTCTTCGTAAAACACAGCTCTCAATTTAAAAAAAACCCTTTCTTTTTTTCTCCACAACGTTATATGCATTTATTTCCTCTCATGAAGTTATAATGCACTGTCATTTATAAACTGGATTGCATGAAGAAGGAGAAACTGGATCGCAGTAGTTGTTGTAGAAAATGAGTTGTGATTTGTCTTAAGGAGCTTGACTAAAAGGCAACTGGGCTTTTTGTAAAAAGGAGGTCTTTGGATTACCATGATCTGGAACTGAGAATCTACACCAACTGATTGTTACTTCTTTTTTTTTTATATACTATTTTCATTTTAAGCAAACAAGGAGGGAATTTAATAAAGAAAAAGTAAAAAAGAAGAAAGAAAGAGAGCCAGAGTCACTTAAAACTGATGTTTTTGTAAACATTTAGTCAATCTAATCCAGTAGTGTTCTGTGATGAAATTGTGTTGCATCACACACAAACCTCTCATTTCCTTTGCTTATGCACACATGTTCATTTAGTTGAATGAAATGCTTTGACCCTCTTGCCTGATAGCAGCTGGGAAAGGCCCCAGCACCACTAAACATTCTGTTTAAGATTAATTGAAATTTAACTAAGGCAACTGCATAAGCAATGATTACAGTATTTAAACTTTTCCTGATATTGTACACCTAATTTTTCTGTCAGTGGACCAGCAATCCTTAAAGCCCATTCAAATTTTTCTGTATATGAACATGCTCTATTCTGGCTTAAACCTATCCCAGCTGCTGGTGGGTAAAGGATAACCACATTGAACAAGTTGCCAAATCATATAAGGAATGCACATCAATGAATGCTCACATTCATGCCTTAGGATTATTATTTGGACATGCATCCCTGTGGGAGCAAAGCAGAGAACCCAGAGAAATGACACATAGAAGCCATCTCACGAAATGGTTGACATTTCAAGTCATATAACGGTTTTGAAATTGACCTCACTGGCTCATGAAAGTCACCGGATTTCACATTTCATTCTGAAACTGTAACTGTGAATGTTAAACATTAAATACTGTTGGATTATTCAGATTAACTCAAGTTAAAACACCACCAACTGAACCACTGTGCATTATAATTGGTTTTTACTTATTTGTATATTTTAAGTTTTTTACAGAGCTCATTTATATTTATATTACTTTTTGACCAATTGTCTATACTCAGACCAGGTGTCACTAAAAGTAGAACATTGAGTTTTCTTTTTAATTAGGTAATACAAATTGACAATGTAATCCCAAAACAGGAAGTTAACCATTTGTGGTGTCACGTCTTGATGGTTAACTTGATTTACTGACTTGCCCTTTGCTTCCTGACATTGTCCAGAAATGACCATTGTGCATTCTGAAGCAAGAGAACAATAAATGGGGGGCAGTTCTAGAAATCACTGTCTGTGAACATTGTGCAGTGCAGGTGAAAGCTCTGTCATGTAAAAATAAATCCACATGCGAACATGATTCAGAAATCCTGAAGCCTTCTGGGAAGCAAAACTTATTTGTTCTAGGGCAATGTGGAAAGCTCTTCTGTGGGCAGACTAATCAAAATTTGAAGTTCTTTTTCAAAATGAAGGCTTAAATATCCCACAGACTATTGCGAAGTGGGATCAACATGCCTGTTTTCATTACTCAGTTTAAAATCTTGTATCTCTGATGGTATGAGGATACATCAAGGCCTACAGAACGGGCAATCTGCACATTCTGAGAGGTAAATAAATGCTGAAAAGCATATATAGGTTTCAGAGCAGCACAGGCACACATTCAGGCGTCATCTTCTATTTTAAGGGAAAGCTTTGAAAATTCCAGCGAGACAATACCAAACTGATTAGTGCGACAATTACAGCATTGTCTTTGTAGTAAAAGAGTTCTGGTGCTGAACTGGCCTTCCCGGTGTCAAAACTGTTGACTGACTGAAAACATTTGGTGCGTCAGGAAAAACAGAATATGACAAAGAAGGCCCAGTGTTGCTGAGCAGCAGATTTCTATATTAGCAGACAGGACAGCATTCCTCTCCTGCAAGTCCTGTAACTGGTTTCCACAGTTGTCGGACATCTATGAACACCTGAAAGAAGAGGGGGATGTTTGTCTCAACTTTTTGGAGTTGTAGTGTTGCTATCAAAATTAAATTAGCTAAAATATTTTATAACTTGGTAAAATGTGTGACTTTAAGCATCTTGTGAAGTTTTTTTCCTTCCTGTCATGGACAAAATATTGACTTTGATATGTTTCAAGTCTTTAAATTTTGTTTTAATAACCTTTTGACATTGAGCTTGTAAAAAGTTCACACCAAAGTCCCCTTTACTTTCATTTAGATTGCACAAAGCAATAAATAATGTAGTGCCTAAACCTGTTAGATGTTATGTAATGTTGAAAGTCAACGTCATTGTGTCCTTTTGATTGACAGGTAATTGTCAATTAAAAGGAAACACTCCTTTTTCAAAAGAACAAAATTGACAGGTAATTGACGAGGGTCATAGTGTTGGAACTGTTATACCGTCGTCATCATTATCATTATCATTATCGTCATCAGATCAGTCATTGGACATCCCTATATTTAACTGGACGTTTGACAGTTTATTTATTATTATTATTATTATTATTATTATTACATTTTTACTTTGCAATCTGTCTGTGCCCCATGTTTTCTCTCCTTCGTTCTGAGAGGACGCTGTATCAACTGGTACTGATGCAAAAGTGGTTCCAAGTATCTACATGGTTTAGCTCACAATGGACAGCAGGTTCATGTGTTTAAGGAGCTGGAGATCTAGGGAAAAAAAGTTCTGTATAGACTTTTTAGATGGTGGAATTACTCACCTACAGGCACCATGGAGAAACGGGTTGATCTTAAGAAGGCCGCCCCAGTGTCAATTGGTTGCATCTACTGAGTTTTATGGACTGGTCACACCAATAAAAAAACTGAGTTAGGACAAAAGACACATCAGCCCACCAGGAGAATGTCTGGTATGCCAGTTCATCTGGTTGCAGACAGTTAGACTGAAAGAGCCATAGTCTTGCCCAAATACTTTTATGCTGCAACCTAGAGATCAAACCATTGACCAGAAGATGGCCCATTTCAATG
This sequence comes from Telmatherina bonti, assembly GCF_933228915.1. Classification (NCBI taxonomy): domain Eukaryota; kingdom Metazoa; phylum Chordata; class Actinopteri; order Atheriniformes; family Telmatherinidae; genus Telmatherina; species Telmatherina bonti. The sequence continues at coordinate 25,113,703 of NC_136629.1, read as the reverse complement.
TAAACCACAGCTGCCCAGCACTACCTAATGTGTTAATTAACTAATAAAAATTGTAAACATGGATAATATATGCTTACATACTAACATTTAGCCTCAATCATCCTGAAGAATGGCTGCTTGGAGGGTTTTAGTCCTTTATGTAGTATAAACCTTGAATAATTATTGTGTATTTTTATCACCGGATCAGCAGTGGATATGTTAAATTGCAGCTTGGGAACCCAAAGGATTTGTGCTGTATTATGTGGGAATTGCCATACTTTCTCCAGGGAAACAACATTCTTTTATGGGCTGAGAATTACATTAACTTTCACATGAGTGTTTTGAGATTTAGAAAGAAATAGTATCAGCAAAAAGCTCAGTTTAAGCGAGGAATCAAACATTGTCTATGTCCCTTTGAAACATCATAATGTATGTAATCCTCTGTCAATTAGCACTGTTTATTTTTCTGCTGGCATAGTTTTATTCATAAATGTTGCTTATAAACATGATATACCATGAGAAATAAGATGTCCAATTACCATATAATGAGATTATAAAAGTACTACGAGCAATTTTCAAAGCCATCTCAGGGGTTAAAAAAGCTGAATCGGGTGCAACCTTTTCCATGATCTGGAATTCAGAGTAATTACCGAATGGCACAGCAATAACTGTTCAACTCTCCGGAGTGAAATTAACATTAGCAAGAAGGTGTGAGAATCTCTTTCACCCTAGAGGAAATTATATATGATGCAGCCACTTATGTTTTTAACCTCACACACACAAACTGTGATTTCCATTCATAGTTAAAGCAAATTACACAAATAGCACAAGATTATGGTTTTTATTTTTCTTTACTTTAATGTGATTCTGTCATTATTTATGTCTTTTGCTACTTTTGCCTCTTCTTAAGCACTTTTCATAGAGATATTTGATAGGAATGTACATGACTGCACTAATAACAAACTTTTATTTGAAGCTTTTCCCCCTTCTCTTTCAAATTAATTCCTTTCTTATTCTTTTAAAAGTATTTTAATGCTCTTTGGACCTCACTTTAAAGCTTTAATGTTTTTGTGTTAAGCACTTTTAATTATTTTGTACATGAAATGTGCTATACCAATAAATCTGCTTTGATGTTTTTGCCAGGTAAAAAAGCAAATACAATAGTTGACAACAGCAACAAAACAATGGGAGGCCATGCAATATTCCACGGAATTTCACAACAAAGTCAAAATGCATATTACGTGGGATGAAGCTATCTCCCCATGGTTCAACAGGTGCAATGACGATTCACCTATTAAATGGTCATTAAAATGTGCTTCAAGAGGAAAACAAGTCAGAAAGACAATGGGAAATGATTGGTTTTGTTGTAGCTTAGACCCTGTGATGGACTGGAAACCTGTCCAGGGTGTACCCTGCCTCTTGCCCAATGATTCCTCTTACAGGCTCCAGCTTCCCTGCAATCCTTAATTGGACCAAGCAGTTAAGGAAATGAATGAATGAATGAATGAATGAATGAATGTTGTATTTTAGGGGCGGTCCTGCTTAAATTGCATCCTGGGAAAATGAGACAAAAATGCAATTTTGAACAATTTTTTTCAAACTTTAAAAATTTACAACAAAACAGTTCTTTCTTCCTTTTATTGTTTCCCCTTAAGTATCCATCCTTTTTAGCACTGCAAGGCAAAATCAAGTTCCAAAACCTTAATTGTCAGTTTCTTACAGCATCTTACTCTATTGTACTGGTTCTGCCTTACACAATTTTCAAGTCCAAGTCATGGTTTCCATATCACTTGTTTGAATGAGCTATTTGACAATAATTTCATGGTCTGCACCAGGACAATCAACCCTCCTTTTAAAATTGTGAAAACAAGTAACAAATGAATAAGTTGACAACTAGATGATAAAAAGAATTGGGATTTGTTTTAAGAAGTGATTGCATTTCTTTATTGAAATACTATAAAGACTTTGCATTGGATAAAGTACAAACAAGGAAAGTTGGAATACTGCTCACCCAAATGATGGAATAAAAATAATTACATGTTCATCCAATTAGTTCCAATTACTTCATGCATGCAGATGCAACAACCACGGTTTGTCATTTATACATGGTGCATCAAGAAGGAGGTATTCACATAATCTCCAACATCAAAATGTTGTAATCAATCAATCAATCAATCAATCAATCAAAACTCAGTGAAAAGAACGCAGGGGTAATGTGCTCAGACCATCTTTTCCCTGTTAACAGAGAAGGAGTAGAGTTTGGTGAATCACAGTATAAAGTGAGTTGCAAAAATCAGTCTAGTAAAGAAAAGTGTGAATGACTCCTTTCCAGACATCATCAGGAAGATAAAGCTTAACTTTACTTTTAAGCCTCAGATGATGGAAAAAAAACAAAAAACAAAAAAAACTAGACCTGCCTGTCAAATTTGAAGTTAAAATCAAAGATAACCCCAAGAATAAAATAATGGTTAAAACAGCCCAGAGAGCCTACAGTACTGCTGCATACTGCCAGCCGGTCATTTTTTACCAAAAAAAAACTTCTGTTTTATCCTAACTTAATGTGAAGTTTGGCTCCATTCATGTTTTAATGTCCTTTAAACACTTCTGCCAATTTGCTGCACCCCAGGTTTCAACAGACTTTGAAGGAATTAGAGGCTCATCAGGGGCTCTCTGCTGATGATCAGATCTTTAAGTATTACTTGTGAGTGGGATAATTTGTCTATTGATCTGACTTATCAGCGCTCTCAACAAAATTCAGCTGCTATAATAATATATTAAACTTTTGAATACACTGTGTGAAAAGAGCTTTTCATATTTGATGGACAGAGACCCTCCTTGACCTTTATTTCATATCCTTTGGCCTTTTTCTAATCCTTAATCTTTAAAATGTCAGCCAGATCTTTCCTTTTTTAATCATCGCTAGCAGTGATTAAGAAAACGAGAAATTTTTAATATTCTAACATTCTACTGCTGAATATTATTAGGGTGATTAGAGAGAGTTTAATTTTCTTTTTACGTCCAATCCAGCGTGTTCAGGGGATAATTTGGTAAGCGTGTGACTGTTATGAGCTTCTCTATTCCACTCTGTCAGCAAACTCATCTGTTAGGAACAACTGTATCGATTTCTGTCATGAAACAAGGGTAAAAACAAAAATGCACCATCAAATCTGTCATTGATGAAACACATGAAAGACTTGTTTGATAGCTGCGATCCTGTTGTATTATGGTTTTTTTTTCTTTTAAAAAAAGTATAAACCACAGCTTTCACTTTAGTGCCAGTGTTATTTTATTCAACATTTCATTCCCGTCATGTTGACAAGTCCTTTTCTTATTACCTCTTGATGGTGGGATCCAAGAAATAAAAACTCAGCAGGGGGGCTGGAGGTCAAAATGAGCTGTGTGTTGAGCTAACCATCAAAAGCCAGCAAATAATGGAAGTCACAGCAGTGTGTTTCACAGGAGTGAATTAAATTCCTATAGCTGAGCAAGAACAGAAAAATTTGTCCACAACTGTGAAAATTACAGACCTCTTTTGAAGGAGGGAGGGGCACAATTACCATGAATGTGGGGGTGTGTGTTTATGTCAGGGAAAGGGGTTGTTGATGTCAACATGATTGGTTCTGTTAGGACAGCCTTGAAGAGCTGGCAGCGAGTTTGTGAAAGATAAATCTGGCTAGCTGCTTGGTGGTAGCCTGACACATACCTAAACAATTCAGTGAGAATGTTGCTCTCAAAAGAAATGAGGACAGCAGTTTGCGCTCAATAAGAAATATGTTTTTTTTTTGGCATGAGCTAAATTAGCCTTAAACTGTATTCTGACAGAACAATGACAAAACAAAATTTATTAGAAATACTTAAAGCTCTTCTGCTTTCTTTTTGAACATTTACCCTGACAATAAAAATGCTTTTATTTGGGCCTTTTAGTTAGACTAAACTTTATATTTTCAGTCTTTATTATAAGATAAGGTATCAGAGTTATGGATAACAGATTTATAGACATGTTTGCACTGTTCTATTTACATAGTAAACTCTCAGGAAGAAGCTAAGGAGCTCTTTAGCTATTTAGGGCAGGGTATTTTTCAATGACTGCAGCAAATCCTTGAAAATCATGAAAAAACATTCATTTAAATGAATGTTTGGAAAAATATTGATTATTTTTGCATAACATTTCTATATTTAATAAACCATGGAATATTTTCATTTGGCATGTATAGTATGTATACATGTCAAGCACATAACATATGTTGAAAAGCATCTTCGTTTATCCAGCAGATATGAGCTCCTCTTTTGCTAATTTTCTTATTTTTGCTTCTGGATCTTTGGCCGATACTGCATGCTCTCACCGCTTGGAAAAATAAACTCAATGTAGCTTCTTCAGCTGTGATTCATAAAAGGAAATATACTATAAAGGGAACATGTTTTATTTTAAATGCCTGTGACAAAGTTAGGAAAATAGCAGCTTGCAGTCCAGCTTCTTGTTGCTGGATTTGACTTGTAGATTTGAGGATGATCACTGCTTTCCTAGCTTTCTTTAAATTCCATACTATGGGACACCAAGGAACACTGGGGGTTTTTATTGTGTCTCCCTGGGCAGGATAGCAGCTAAAGTATGACAACAGTAATTTGGTAAAAATCTACCAGGCTTATTTGATACTAGCATGAGAATAACCTTCATATAAGCTGCTGAAATATGCAGGTTTTTTATGTTTTTATCAACATTCATGTGAGAAAAAAATATTCAACTTTATTTCATTATTTGAGCTTCTGGACAATGTTATGTTTTAGTAGGTTTGTTCAATTCAGGTGTTCAAACACATTTAGACTTGCGATAAATACTTTTATTTTCTTTAGTTTTTTAAAAATGCTTTGTGCTTATATGCATATGTAAATAGGGACGCAGCTAAAGAACCAGTAATTATAAATGTTGCAAATGGATGCAGTTTGAACATAGTACGATAGCTACATGATTATGGTCCTTTAAAGGATTATTAATCTTGCAAGGCAGAGTTTTGCAGCTGTGTCTAACATTTGTACCTTGTAAACATGGCTCAGCTTGCAGCTGTTTGATGTTACAGATTGCATTTTGTCTTTCTATTTGTGTCTTTCCTTTTTACCATTGCATTTGTGGTTTTGTGTGGTGGTTATTGCCAGAAAACACAGACTTTAAACATGGGAAAATTAAATGGAAATATTTACTTCTGAGGAAGTAAATTCATTCTGTATATTTGAGGTCTGACCGAGTGTATCCTGATTTGCAAGAATTTATAAAGAGGCCAAAGTGGGGAAAAGTACTCCAGTCCTCAGTTTCTTTCAGCCAGATCCATCTTTGTCATGTCCTACTTTTTATTTGGCTTGCTCAACAGTGTTGTAATACCAAAGTTCATTGGTCGTTCTCTTAACTCATCTTGGACACAACTGCCAAAAACCTCTAACCTGCGTTAGAAAAAACAAAGTAAAGATGCCCTAATGAGACTTTTAAGGTTTACTACTGTATTAAATCCAATTTAAGAAATAATTTTACCCCTTAAAATTGTTTCTTTCATGAAACAAGCAGTAGTCAGAGATCATACTTCTATAGTAGGAAAAGCAGTAAACTTTGTCTTACAGGATCTACTTAATTTACTGTACAATTCATAACAGATTGACAAAGAATTCTCTTTAGTCTGCATATTTCAAAGCCTTTGTTCGATGTTCTTTGGTGTGTTTTATGTAAACTCCAACAGACAACTTGTTTCTCTATGAGGTTACATTTTCTTTTTTTTTATAACAGGCTTTCCTGTTATATTAGTCAGATCAAGTGAAACAAATTACCGGTATACAAGAAGACTACCAGGTGGATTTTAATATTTCTTCATAATCACTGCTGTGACTTCAGAGTTTCACTTCAATTGCTTGGTTACAGCCTGAACTTAGGGCAGTCAACAGCAGGTTGTGAAAGATGGAGGGGAAGTTTGAGTTAAGATTTGTGAAATGTGGGGCCATGTTTGGCTTGGATCTTGCACTTCAACAAAAAAGGTCAAGGATTTCTTAAGTTGGCTCTGCTATAGCAAAGGATCAGCAAGGGTAACTGGAAATGGTATTTCCAGTTAGCCTTGCTGACTTTTAATTTGCATTTTGAAAACTGATTCAAGATGGACAAGATAGTATGTCAATTAACTAACATTAATAATAAAAAAAAGAAATCAAGTATTCACACTCTCCATTGTCCTATATGAATTGTCTGAACTTTCGAATACCAATAAATATTGTGTTCAGCATTTTAATAATTTTTGGCACTTAACACTAAAAACTGAGAACGCGACATACTGGGAGTTAACTCAGCACCCGAGCAGTGGACTAAAAATAAACCAAAGCACTGGACAAATTGTAATTTTACCCGGTGGTGGTGCTGAATAAAAAGTCAACAATCTAAAATCTCCCAAATAAAATAAGCCTTACTTTAAAGCAGTGAGCAGTTGTGCTCAAATCAAACACATACATCTCGAAGTCATTTTTCTTGGAAAACATCGTTTTTACTTATTTGAGTTTGTTTAAAAAGCTCCTGTCAAATAAAAAATCAGCCTAAAGCAACACTACTAACTACCTAATGAAATAAAGGCAATCCCAAATATTTGTGGGGTATCAGTTACAAAAAAAAGTCAGTCAGATGTATTGTGAGTAAAACTGATGTTTGTTCCCTTTGTTTCAACTAAATTAAATTGTCTGATGGGGAACAAAGTTAGCTGATGGAATTAGCCATCAGACCTCCCTGTCTTTCACATATGTACAGCATGTTTGTCACTGCAGGCCAACAAAAGGGTCTCTATAATGATAATGATTAAAGAAAATAAAGAGAAAAAATCCGTGGCATTGGAGATAAGACAACTAGTATATGGGGTTTACCTCAAGATAATGATATAATTGTTTCTTTTATTATAGTTAGTTGCTTCCTAATGAGATTCAAGATACCTCTCTTTGAGTATCACATGGCTATCAAAGGCTCATAGTGGCACACATTAAACATGTCATGCATGGACAGATCCGCCAATGATGATGTGGGCGATAATCCTGAAAGGAATGGAGATGAAGGGAACCACAGCGTGTGATATGTGGGTGAACTTTAAAGTTGTTACTGTTTCAGCTTCTCTGGGCCTCACAAACAGAGGCCTCCTACTGTCCCCTGAGAGTGTGACTCTTTTGTGTTTCACCTATACATAACACTCAATGTTTGCCATGTTTTTTCAGGGTTTGAAAGCAGACTCACATTGGGGGAGTTTGGACCATAGCTGGTGTTATTATATGGAGGGAAGGCCGCATGATCAAGCAAACATCTGTGTGGAGATGGATGGTGTTGGCACTTATAACCTTGGTAATATTAGCACATGAAAGGTAAAGAGACTGCAGGAGGGCCATTTTAACTGCTCATAGGGGCCCCTATATTAGCCCCCCATTCATTGCACATGCATGACGCTGCTGTTACACGCCGCATGTTGGTCTCTTTTAACATCCGTTGTTGCTCACTCCTTGAGGAGTCTAAGCTGAGTAATTTTGTCATAATTATGATTAATGTTCTGCAGGGTCACTGGCAGTGTTAGTGCATTTCAAAACAGTCAGCAGCCCCTTCACACAATCAACAGGTCATTTACAAATCATTACTTGAGCCATGGTAAAGTGCAACATGTCATCTGATACTAGAACAGCTACAATTCTCTCTAATGTTTCCTTTTTAGTGCATTAGCTTGGTGCACAAAGTGCCCTAGGACAGTGGCCTGGTTTGGGACAGGGGGCGTAAATAATAACAGAAGGAAAGAGCAGAATGCTGAGACAGAGCAGGAGCTGAGGTAACACACTTCCCAAACATACTGGATAACTTGTCAAAGATCAAAAGTACTGGTAAAAAAAAACAAAAAACAAAACAAAACAAATCTGTGCACATATCGCTGGATAAACATGTTTGCTGTCCTGCTTCTACTTTCTACTCTAATGAGAAATAAGACAGATTATGTGTAAATGGACTTTTGACTTTGCAGGTTGTGTAAATACATAATGCAGTTTGCTGACACACAGTTAATGGAACAAAAATCAATCATTTTAAATGAATATAGGAGGCCCAAAATGTTTATTTAAGTGAACTTCATACTATAAACACTGTACACAGCAATCCTTGTTCCAATACTTATTCACAATCATGAACAGGACCAAAAGGAATTTAGAAGTCAACCTTTGAGCCGGAAGAAAACCCAATGATCAATCCCAAATGACTGCCAAGTGTCTGCCCTTCAGTACATGACCTTGTAGTCTGAGCTTATTGGAGTAAGAGTGAAATTTTTCATTTGGAAGGACAAACATAAATGCAAAAATACTTATTACTTCCATAAGAAAATATTTTGCACAATGGAGACAGGCAGATGTTGCGTACAAGTCTGGCAGTACAAGAGATCATTGTATAGAAATACTTTTTCTCAAGTCGAAACATGTGTAAGTGTGTTTTCATGATGTAAAAGCAGGCCTGTTAGTGAGAATGAACTTACATATGAACAACAGATCTGAATGCACCCACATCCTTAATTTTATAAACAATTTGCAAGTTTAAGACCACACCTGCTCAATAATGTCCTGACAGTTATCTTTCAAAGATTAAAGCTGTGCAGCAACAGTTTCCTTTTCCTTTGACAAAAACACAGACAAGATGCCCATTCAGCTATTTAAATACAACAAAACTGTATTCCACTGCAAAGTAATGCCATCATCAGTTAATAGCTTGGTAAATAGCTATTGGTAAATAGCTTAGAGCTTTTAGGTGGCTGCATGCAGATCAGAAGTAAAGAGTTAGGTAAAGCTATGGTCTGGAGGTAAAGTCGCATAGAGAAATAATGATCAGATATGATCAGATACACGGTACAAATACACACATAGCTCGTATTACATGTGTATTTTATTAAAAACAGATACAAAGAGTGAAAACTGTGTTCCATTACACCTCATGGTGACTCTTTGTTAACCCCTCACATGCTTGCCCACAAACACACATACAAACACTGATATTTTATATTTTCATGTGCTATATTCATGATGAATAACCGCTAAGTGGAGTTTCATTGGCTGCACATCTGGGAGCCTTTAAAGCTGAAAATGGAGGGAAAATGTTCCGTAAGTTAAATGAGCGCAGACACTCTGCACTTCCTCTATTTCAGTGTCACTCCTTTAATATCACATGACAAATCTTTATTCATCTGTCAAGGTGTCAGTTTTTATTCTGTCATTGTGGTGGAGCTCCAAACCCCAACAGAGTCTTGAAGACTATGCCAAATATGAATCTCATATGTCTTCTCTTGTCTTGCACATTCCTTGGCCATTAAGCAAACCAGGAAAGTGCTGGCTCATACCAAAGTGATGAGTGCCTGTCTGGACTTTAGTTTCTCTGAACGTTCTCTGAAAATTTCTCTATTTTTGTCAACTGGGAACCTGCTTGCCTATTTTCTGATGTCTTGGCCTCTGGTACTTGCACAGTTTCCAGTGCTCAGATACATTATCTAGGTTACCTGTGAAGCCTGGATAATGGATAGTGAAGCCAAGAATACAAACATATTTGAAGAAAATAAAGTACTAAAATTGTACTTTTAGGGGTATAAAGGATTGTCACTGGGGTGATACACTCAGATACTGCTGTTTTACCCTCAACAGTGGGTTATTATTTGTACCTTACAAAGACCATTATTGTTAAATGAGGATACAGGACAGTCCCAGAAGTACAATGTTGGTCTTTATAAGTTATACAGTGCATGAGTAACAATGATGATCCACTTTTGAAGGTAACACTCTTTGTACTCTCAACCTATTCTTATTTTCTGAGATTGTCTAAGTTAAAATATTTTAAAAATCTAAAACTGCCCTTGGTTGTTGTGAGATGATAGCCAGCAGTTTTAAGACTGATTTTGCTAGTGAATTTCTTTTCTTGTCCTTTTCCATGATGTTTATTTGCAGGCAACCAGATTGCACACATTAGGCTTGAACTGCAACTAAACTTCAAGAGTTTTAATCTTATCCTCTCCCTGCAGATTCTGCACCCAAATATGTGTTCAAAGAGGTATTTTACAAGCTGATAAAACACAGTCCTTTGTTCACTCTCAAACTGATTTCTACATTTGAATGGTTGCTTTTTTAGGGACAAGTCACATCTGTTTATTTCTGCAATACGAGCTTGTCTCATGTTTGGTGATAAATATGTGAGCCACAATGGGTGTGCAGATCTGTAGCATGTTTATTCAGGCTCGCTGCCCAGCTGAGCTCAAGTACCAACATGGCACTAAAGGGGATCAGCAATGTTTATCTGTCAGTTATTCACATAATCACGTTGTTCTGATCCACTTCAGTAAACTTGATGTGCTGATGCATAAGTACTTTCACACATCTCATTTACTTTCTATTGCCACTTGTTTAATGAGAACCTTGCTTGATAAAACTGCTTAAATGTTTGTTTTAACAGTTGTGTTTCACAGACACAACACATTTTATATGAATGAGATAACTTTACAAGCTTTATGTGAATTTCTTTTTTGTTTCCACCCCTTTTGCATTTTCCATTTGCAAGCATATGTAATGTGCACATAAAATATGTTAAACCATTTTCGTCTGTCTTTTCTTTTTTTTAAACAATACCCCAGGCTTCATGGCACCAGTTACAGCACCTGCATAGTTTAACTGGTGGGTGTTGGAGTCAGTCCTAAGAAAACAATGAATTATTATGAACTTTTTCAAAGAACTGCTTTTCATAAGACAATATTTTGCTTTTGTGTATGTTCTTGTGCAGCTATGATAAACCAAGAGAGTTAAACCAAGATACTAGTGATAAAAAGAAACGGACATTTCACATTTTTTTCTTAAAATATTTAATGGAAGTAGTCAGTGAACAAATGTATATAAATTGTCTACTTGTAGCATACAAATGTAAAACAGAATGCCTCGTATATGTAAAAGCTGCCTAATCTTCACATTATTGTTTCTACCTGCAGAATCCTGTAGTAAAACCAGTTACCACAGTCACTTAAAGCAGTGATTACATCTGATTATTTTCCATACTTGACTGTTACACCACAGCTACTGTCCTACTGGGCGTGGCTTAAACTTGATTTCAAAGATAATAAGTTGCTAAATTGATTGCCCTTTATCTCTCCATGATGTTTTAATCAGCACAGCACATGTTACCACGGGGCTTCGCTTCACATAGTGCCCTCAGAGGGGAGTTAAAAGTTCATCCCTTTTAGCTCTAATGCTTGCCTAATGGCTGCTTGTTGAGTTAATAGTTAAATAAGGCAGGATTATTGTCCTTGGCTTTAATTTGCCCTTGTGAGTAAAGCCAAACACATGTTTTCACATGAAAGGCTTACATTTACCCTCTGACCCACTGGTACAGTAAGATTACAGCAGCTGGCAAGGCATGCTTTACACTCAATATACAGGGTTACTTAAACAACAAGCATGTACGTGTGTATTGGTGAATACAAGTGTTATTATGTATGATAAAATAGGTTCATAATATGTACAGGAAAACACACTTAAAAGCAGTAGATTTGAAAGATTTCCATTTTTTTCTTTTACTCAACAGCTGTATACAAGTTTCACAATAAAATGTTGGATTTTTAGGCTCAGTTGTAAAAGCATAGCTCCTTCATATAAATGTTTGGATTTAATATATGCAAAAGAGTACAAAAATAAAAACATTTGTATCACATTAATATTTCATACATCGGGAAGATATATATGAATATATGTATGGATCTCCCAGATTTGAACAGTTACGTGAAGCTACACATTCAGCTATCAAAATGAAAGAATTACATGAACAACAAAAGATAAACACAAAAAAAGAAAAGAAAAGGCACAAATTACACTAGCGTTAATGACTTACTTGTAGTTAACACATGAACACATCAGATTTAAAGTGCTTTACTATCTGTATGAAAAGTTGTTGGTAGTCATCTCTCTACATCTATTAGTCAGTTTTGGAACTATGGTACTTTCTTTGGAGGTAAGAGATCTATAATGTTAACTACTGATATGGAGACTGCTATAAAAACTCATGAACACAATTTTTAACAAAAAAAACAAAAAGAAGAAAAAAAGAAAAAGAAATGGGCATAACTAAAAGTGTAACCAATTCAAAGACCACCAGCTGTTTCTGGTGAGCGTTGCTATTTATTCTCCCCTTTTTGTGCACTGAAGAATGATTCCAGTAAATTTGGACTTATTGGCTGCACAATTAAAACTTTTTGGGAACCAGATGTTGTGCTTTTTGCAATGAATCAAAAAGCACATATGATCAAGATGGGGTCGTGTAATCACAGCCACAGCTCAGCTCAGGAAATGCTCAGGCTTTTTTGGCATCCTAATTTCCATCCCCAAAACATTGTAATTGCTATTTTTATTAGGATGTTGTGTTCGGCTTATGTTCAGTCTGGGGTAGCTGGCACCCGCTGAAATTCTTCAGTCCCAATTAACTTGAATCTACTTGTTATTTGGAAAATAAAACTGCTCATTGTTCATTATTTTGTATGATTTGAAGATTGAGGATAAGCAGATCACTTGTTTAGGCTTAGATATCATTTCCAGGCTCAGCAGACCAGATTCTGCTATTTAGAAAAGATTGTTGTCTCCTGCTTGTTGTGGGCACACAGTTCACCTCTGTTTGGACTATTTGACTTTAGATTTTCTGCTTTTTTAAATGACAGAAGAGGCAGAGGAATGATTCTACCTCCAAAATAAAATCTATTTTTTGTAAAAGTCCATTAACAAAAAAGCATATACAAAGCAGATAGAGAAATGCACACTCACAGATAACATGGCACTTTGCTGTAATAAAATTTGTATTAACTGATAGGAGTGATCAAGGTTAGGGTGCTGGCAGAGCAGGTGGGCTGGTGGTCATGGTGAAGCATTATAGGTTCATTTCCCATCTAAAATGTTGCAGCAGAACAGCTGGGATAAGTGCTGTATAACATACCAGATGATTCTGGGTCACATATCTGTAATGATGGCCCATGTTCCTTATGATGGCTTAGTTGGACCTCTGCAGGCTTTTTAATTGCGCTTTTTGTATTTTCCTCCTAAGAAAAAAAAAAAGGAAATTGGTTTTATAAAAGTCTTATTAGATAAAGAGACAACACAGTCAGAATAACTAATTATAACATTGGCAAAATTCAAGTTGAACAAACCTGAATATCTTAACTTTGAACTACTTAACACCATTTTTAGAAAATTAATGAGCATTTGTTCAAGTAAAAATTCAAAAACACCTTGTTCCAGACTTTCAAATAAAACCATCTGCTTCACATTTACGGGGCCAAACAAATGTTAGCTTATAATCAAGAATTGAAATACCTCATTAAAATTTTTATTTCTCAGTTTTAATCAAAATGCTACATTCAGATTTGATGAATTGCATGCTAAACAATGCATTTGATCATATCAATTTTCAGTGTGATGTGCGCATACCTCCGTATAAACTGTATGTAACGACATAAACACATGAACATGGGTGGGCTGTTTATTTATTGATGTTGGAATAATAATCTGTCACATTTAAACTGCTATAAAATGAAATCAGTTTTGTTTGCTTGAATAAATGGGAGCATAGAGCATAAGCTACAACTGTGTGGATTTCTACACATTGTAAATAAGTTTTGTCTCCTCGTTGACCGTGAGTGTAATTGGAAACACATTAGGTCTAGACTCGTTGTAAATGAGCATCAACTTCTCTCTGCATGGGCTGTTTTGTTATGCAGAAGTCTGTTCACACCTCAGCAGGTCAAGGGCTCCACAATCATCCTTGAGACAGACAGTCTGACTGCAGCAACACCGCAGGACCAACATTCACTGACTGGGTGGATCAGAGTGCGAATACTGCATGTATTGTACTGATTTAGGATTGGGTTTTGGTTGTTTTGGGGGTTTTGTTTTTCCATTTCCTAAATTTAAACCTTGATTTTTATGTCTTAATTTTTATCTGCTGCTACAACAGTGTCATGTTTGTTACAGCCCTTAAAAATCCCTTTTAGAGTTATTGGTCTTAGACTGATTAAACACATAAAAGGTCAAGTTGTTGCATTAATGTGCAATCAAATTACAAAACACAAGATGAAACTACCAAGTTGCTACTAAGCTCCATCTTTTTTTTTTAATTCAGCATAAAAATCTCTACTTTTTATTATATCAAAGTGTACATGCAGACAGCTTTTGCATGAACAGCTATGGATAAACTAAGATTTTTACCCACAGCAATAGTTTAGTAAGATCACATTATATCCAGATTTAAATTTGGTGCATCATCTGACATCAAATCCAGAGTTTTAGTGTTCAAGTGGAATTAATCTCTACTCCCACTTGGTCATGTAGCCGCATGTTTAGAGTTTTGGCTCCAGCATGAATTGGGCAATTGAGAATTGTCTCTCCCACAGACAGTTGTTGCTGAATGTCCAAAGGTGCATTTGTTCTTTTGCATTGATGCGTCCCATTCTTTAAACTTCCACAGAGTAGATTTTCCTGCACTTCAGAAAATCTGTAGATTTAGGGCTAACAACAGTCAAGAGAAGCAAATATGTATTGTCAGAACTTACTTGTTGATAACGTTCCTCACGAAAAGCCTCACCCACCGGCTCTCTGGGTTCACACACACTTCTTTGTTTGACTTCAGCTTGGCACTGATTGAAAATAAGAAAAAAATCAATATAAACATAAGCTAAAGATAAAGGAAGCAATTATGCAAAATTATTGTCACTAGTTGTCCTGACACATCAAATAGACTAAATCAACCCAGTGTTGTTAGTTTGGCACATTCAAAGGAACTTATCAAAGTAGTTTTTAAGTGACCAATCAATCTTTTACAACAGTTCTTGAAGATATTGACCCTTAGGTTAAATATTTTAATGTGGAACTATAATCCACTTTTCAAACATTACAAACTGGAGTTATTTAAAGAATAGGTCAAAACTTGTCTGAATGGGAGAGAATAAAAGCTTTTTTTGTGCTTTTGAGATCTGAAAATCTGCCACTTTTATATGCTACTCCTAACAGACACATGTTGATGCTGTTCTCCCCTAATCAACCCTTATCATGCGTGCTCTGCTGCACATCATTATCACTACATTTGCTCATACAAATTATTATTATGAAATGAATCAGAACTAAATGTTGCACACATAATATGAAAAAGAAAAATAAGACAAAACCCAAGATTACTGCTCCCAGTTTAAACAAAAAAGCATCATGCAAATGCCCCAAGAGCCCCCCTTCCCTTCCTTTTTTTCAGTAATACTCAAATGGACCACTTCCTGTGGATGCGTTAGTTTGGCAAGTTGTAAAAAAGTCTTGGTTTCTGTGTATGTGCAAGCAAGTGACAGAGGGGCGTGTGTGTACATATGCATGTGCAGTTCTTTTCTCTTGCCTGTCACCTCCCAGAGATTGATGGTGAGAAATGTGTAACGGGTAGTAAACCTGTTTGAGTTTTTAGGACAGAGAAAACATGTCTCCAACTGTTACCACACACACACACACACACACACACACACACACACACACACACACACACACACACACACACAATACATATAATATATATATATATATATCTAAACAACACTCACATCACTTGGAATGGACAGTTAGGCGTTTGGATGATCCTGAGCTCTTGGATTATGTTTCGTGGGATGTTATTCATGGTTGAACGACAGTAGCATCGCTCGACGAGACTGATGGGCTTGGCTGCTGAAGCAAGGAAGAGAAGTCTGCATTACATTCAAAGCTAGGCATGCTTACAACAGTAAATCTTGTTCAGTTAAATCAATTATCCCATCTCAAAATGGAGATCACATGTTTTCAGAGGAATAAGAGAAACACCTATTTAACCGTTATGAATTTAATAAATGTTTCATCTTTGTTTGCTTAATCCATCAAATAAGTAAAATAATTTACAATATCCTCTTTGACAGATCAACAAGATGAAGCATGCATGCAGATCTCTACAAACAGAAAAAACACCAGGCCTCATTCTTTTTTTCCCTCATGAATCAAGGTGATATCAGTAATTGTACAGTTATAAACACTGAACTTTTTCAGGCATACATAACTCTGTACTATGTGGTCCTTGTAAACCTGATAATGGTCGTTTTACAAAGCTTTCCGTTGTGACTTTGGTTTGCACACCGACAATTGATGAAAATGGAAAATTAAACAGTGCCAATTTTTCACCTTTTCCTTTTTCTGAAACTTTTTTTTTTTTTTTTTTTTTTTTTTTTTTTTACAAATAGGCTATATATGCAGCCTATAAGCAGGCAACTGCTTGAAAAATGACAGACCTTTTTTTAATCAATTTGGTGATTAACTTTCGACAAAATGCATTTCATTTTTTTTTTGTTTGTTTGTTTGTTTGTTTGATGTGTGTTTGTTTTTAGTTTCTTTTGTTTTAATTGTTTATTGTTAGTTTGTTTGTTTTTTGGGGCACTTTTGCAGCCAACCTGGCACACTATGGGTCACAAAACAGATGGTGTGGCGTGCCTCTAGAGATTAATCCCCAATGCAAATCATTTTTTACACCTGATCTTAAGGTTTGCTATTAACATGATAAAGGGTCAAACAGCCACCAGTTGGATGACGCCAAACCTCAAGTCTTATAATACCTCGCTTATGCGCATTTAAAGAAAACAAAAGGCAGGATAAAAGTTTACCACTGACCTAACAGAGAATTTATTCTACAGCAAAGGCCACATGCAGCCTGATGATGGTTACCGCATGAGAGAAAACTCTTTTTCTCATCTCCCGCACAAGCTCACACATGCATAGCCTGCATGAAATACACGTTTGTGTCTTCAACTACAATAATATTTTTTAAAGTATTTAGTTTAGGCCTACCGATATTTTGGTAAGCCCAGGAAAATGGGGAGGAAAGAGCCATTTAAGTCTATTCAGTAAAATCATGATTCAATTTTCATTAAAATCAATAGGCTAAAGGTGTCAGTAATAAAAATGGGGATAAATATTATATATATATATATATATATATATATATATATATATATATATATATATATATATATATATATATATATATATATATGTATGTATGTATGTATGTATGTATGTATGTATAAAACAAATTATATAAATACGCTCTAAATTAAAAAAGAAAAAAAAAAAAAATTTCACACAGTGACAAATAACAGATAAGAGGGTTATAGCGGGTCCTTATCGCGTCACTTTTACATCTCCAGCTGGAAAAAAAAAAAGTAGAAAGTCTAAACAGAACGTAACACCAGCAAACCAGAAAATAATCCCTTACCTTGTAAAGAAGGTGCATATATCACCATCACAAGTGCAGCCACAAATGCGAGTTTCACATCCATTTTGCGTTCAAATCTTTGCAAATCTGCTAAGTCTGAAGTCCAGGCGCGCTGTGACAGACTGGACTCTGGCAGCGAGTTAAATTACTCACCAGCGTCAAGCCTCCGGGTTGAGGAGAACACTTCCGCTTATCAGTGTAAAAGCCACAAAGGCACATTTGTCAAAATAACGGACAACAATCACATGAAACAAACATTGTACGTTTTTTTTTTGTATACATATATCTTTTTTTTTGTATTAGTGAATCTGTTAATCTGTTGACAATTATTTTCTCGTTTTTATTTTGTAAGAATCTATCAGTGTTTCCGGATAACCTGATAACATGACCACGACTTCAAACACCCCATGGAAAAGCATTCTCTTTTTTTATTTTTTTTTAAATGAACACGATTTAGTCTAAAAGTCACAGATGATCTCGGGGTTTTTGCTCATGCTGAGAAACATTTAACCAACAGGAAAGCAGCTCACAGATTTTCCTTTATGTTTTTTCTGTTAAGAAGAGAAACATGAGGCAATTCTGGGTAGTTTTTTTTAAATTTTTATTTTTATTTTAGTTGAGTTAATGTTTTTCTGCTCCAAATGAACAAAACACTTGATTTGTAACTAGGGAGGATTCATTAGTTTAAATTGTTCAGTTAGTTTGAAACTAACACACGAGCCTGATTTAGTTGATTTCTTAAACTATGCTTTTCCACAAGCCTGCTAAGAATTTCCAATGTGTTTTGAGTGTGCACATGCACATTTTTACTGTTTAAAGGGATTAATTACTCAAGTATTTAACTGAGTACAGATGTGTGTCTGACTGCAGATGTTTGGCTTTCATGTTTCTGAACACTCAGTGTGTGTGTATGACTATGATCCAAGTAATTGTGAAATTTTGCTGTTGATGTTTGAAAAATCATGTAAGATGTGCAGTTTTTAGGTGCTGGCATATACATTAAAAAAAAAAAATATATATATATATATATATATTTTTTTTTTTTTGATCAAATGTTTACTAAGCTGAAACAAAAGCAGCTCCAAAATGTAAATATAATCTAAAACCCCCTCATTCTAGAGATTTTATTTAAAAAGTATTTACACAGCTGATGGCTGATACGTGTGCTACATTTCTGTCTGAATCTCAGAGCAACATGAAAAATGTGGATGAGTTATTAGTTTTGTATTTTCTATTCTGCCTTCTTTTTGTTAATAGAGCCATTGCCTCTCACACAACTATGTGAAAGCAGACTACACACTGAAATGACACTTGTGTGTGAGGAATAGAAGAGTAGTTCAAAGAGAATAGGTGTATTTAATGCTTTTGATTTGCCTTATCTTTAAAGAATAAATTCTACTTTGTTTTACTTTAGTGGACAATAACTGTAACATGTACTTAGGGGTGAAAATACAACAGTGACAGAGGGCTTTGTACAACAACTTTATTAATCTTTGTGGGTTAATTGAGCATTTGAGCAAACTGTCTCTGTTTCAGAACTTAAACAGTATTAAATGAAGCCATGGAAACAGACGGGAGCAGACACAGACATGGTTTCAGTTGACAACTGAAAGGACATATTGACTTCTCTCACAGCCCACAAAGGCTGTTACCAAACCTGTGCATGTCTTGAAAAGAGAATGATAAAACAAGCACACAGTGAAATGGTAAGAAAGTAAAGTATTTGAGTAAGGTTCTCTCAGCTTGGAATGAAATTTAACATCAGAGGTTTTTAGGTTATCACAAAAGCTCATCAACCTGCTCACGCACCCACAATCTGCTTTCTCTTCACTTATCTAGTATTCCTAATCAGAGACTTGCGAGTTTGGACAAAAAGTAAATGTATGTAGTGGAACTTGTGTCAGAACATTAACAAATAGGATTTTTAATTTTCTTGAACACAAACACAGTTACGCATGGGGACGTTAAAGCTGTAAATAGGGCCAACCTGTTTCTTGTCATGAGAAAGAACTTGCACATTCAAGTACTGTCACAATCAAAGAGATTTACTTTCCTTAAATGGAGTGAATGAACTGTTGCAGTGTTACATAAGCAGATTTGGCAGCACATCTTGTTGCTCAATTGTTCTGCTCTCACTTGCATTAAAAAGTTTGCGGTTTGTGTCTTGATAAAAAACAGTTCTTTTCTCAACACAAGGGCTTATTTTAAGAAAACAATCATTTAGGGTGAGTTCTATAAAAATGAAACTGAAAGAAAGATTACATATTGGGGTGTTTAAGTGACATTGCAACATGAGTCCTTTGAGTCTTGGTTGATTTGAGCAAACTGCACAAATTCATAACATACAGACTACCTGTTGTACATTATTCACATCTGGCCAGTGTCCATCATTTTGTCTTTCAGCTGTGGTTTAATGCTCTGTACTCCACCTGTAAGTCTTTCTGTTTTGGGACGTTGCACTTAAGGGTCCATCTGCCTCTCTCTGCGTGAGGCAGAGTATTCTCAAAGAGCTCTTTTAACTCCAAAAGTAAATCACACAACAGGTTTTTCTCTGAAGTTCAGGAAGGCTGGCAGGTGTACAGGGCATATTGGGGATATTTATAATGTTTGAACAGCTAATTGGTTTTGATGTTTTAATTTTTTCACTATTTCCATTCAATAATATATTTAATGCAAAAGTAAATAGAGGAAGACAATGGAGATGACAGAGAAAAAGTTAGTGCGGCTGTAGCTCAGGAGGAAGAGCAGTTGTCTCCCAACTGGAAAGTTGGGAGATTGATTCCAAGCTTCCCCATACTATGTGCCGAAGTGTCCTTGGGCAAGACACTGAACCCTATGTTGTCCCCCAATGTGTGCCTATCGGGCTATGAGTGTATATGTAAGTCACTTTGGATAAAAGCAAATAGAATAGAATAGAATAATGTAAAAGAGGAGTAATGACCTCAAAAGACCAGCTTAACTATGTTTTTATTCTTGCTGCCAACTCTGATTTGGTATTAATTTGTCAAAGCCTAACTTTGTTAAGCTTGTCAAGGTGCAGTGCCAAGTTAGGGGTTAAAAAAATATACAGACACTGATTATTGGCCCTCACCATTTTACATATGTGTTCCTCCTTCAGAGGAAAGAAGAGTATTTAAATTAATCATGCAGATAAAAACTAAGCCTTGCAGATTTGGTGCAAGATGTACCATTATCTACCTACCAGAAAAAAAAGTCTTATAGTTTGCACTTGACATGGCTGTGATTGTTGTTGTTCAGAAGTGATGGAAACATGGAAAAGAGGAGTCTTTCAAATTAGTCTCTATTCAAGCAAGAAAATGCAAAAATGAAAATAAATTATTAAAGTAAAGTTACTTGACCCAGCTGGACACAACATGACTCAATCCCCCCTTGACAGTGAGTAGATTAGAAACCATCATTCATCTTGTTCTCACTGCTTAATTATGAAATGACAGATGATGTTGACAAATGACAACTTGCTGCACTGAGTTTTACTTATTCACATTAGGAAGAAAAATCACTGATAAGAATGTCTGTGGACATGAAAAGATACACACAAATAAAGACATTAATGTTGCCATTAAACTGAGCAGACTGTAGTGATCTTTAGCTGTAAGATAAGTCCAGATGTTTTTTCTTATTGTGTTGTATAGCTTAATGCTAAGCTTTAATGACTTATCATCACTTGTGTGCTTTTTGATCCTGAACCAAAGAAATAAATAAATTAGGTTAAGTTGAGCCGTTAATTCCTGTGGCACTCATGAAGGAATTTAATAACAAAAATAAACCTGATAAAAAGCTGATTTTGTTGTTGTGTTTTTATCATCTGAGCCAAAGAGCCCATCTTGCATGTTTTAAGCAACAGGCAGTGATGTTTATACTAATTTGACATGTTGTAGCAAGATGTGCTGGCATATAGAAATGACAAATAAAACCTTTGAAATGAATTGTAACTGTGGTGCTGTTGAACTTTATGTCTGGAACACTTTGTGGTGCTATATTGTGTCCAGTCCATTCACAATTCATTCTTGACAGACTGCTTTGATTATTGTGGAAATTAGCTTGTAATGCATTTGGACAGCATGTCATTTTAGGATGGTGCATACAAAACTCAGCACTCATAGATTGTATTTATGACTTGTGAAAAGACACAACCTCCACACTTTCAATGAAATGTATGAAGAAATATGTTGCGACATAGTATCTGTTATCTGTAGTTTATTGGCTGCTTCTTCAGTTAAAACTATATCAGTGGTGGAGGGAAGTATTTATTCCTCTATATAAGACTTTATAGAGTGGGAAATTCTGCAAACTACATTATATGCGGAAAATAAATAGTTGACTTGAAGGATATTGCTTTGGTAAAATGATTCTGCTGTTTATGACAGCTGAGTAGTATATTTAGGAAGTAAACAACAAGCTTTTCTTTGTGTTCAGGATGAGAAGTCCCCAAGTGGCATTACTGTAACTTGTTTGGGTTCATATTGTCAGATGCTAACATTTTAACACACACGGCACATTGTGTTCTTTCTTCATTACCCATCATCATACTGGCAGGGTAAGATACGACTTGTCATAATTTCTTGTCTTTTTCATTATGGTTGTTGAAATTTCTGTTTTCGATTCATTATTGTTTGTCCTTCGGCACTTCGACAAGTTTGTCTATCCTTTGCAAGCAGCGCAACACCACATTTTATTTGGCCTATACCAGGCAGCTATGCACTAATATTAGGAAGACATCATCTGGAAACTCAACATCTGGAAGACAGCATATTTAAAATGGCATTATTGTTATCTTGAACTTGAACAGTAATGAGGAAACAGCAAAGAGTGGTTAAAATAAGATATAGTACCTACAAACTAATCATCGCCTCAAGCGTAAACCCATTGGAGAAGGAGAACACTTTCATGAGGACAGTTTAAAAAAAACTTTTCGCTGGTGACATGACAGGAGAGATGCCACACTTAAAAGTAAATACTCAGAATGTTAAATGAGTTTAGGATAACATAACTACCACATGTTGAGATTTACAAAGAAGTATTCACTTCTAGCAGAGATATTGCACTGCCTGGCCAAAATGAAATAAGTTTCTACCTGGATTTAACTAAGTAAACAGGTACAAGCTTCCTGATGGATAATTGCTATGTGGGCAGTAATCTATCATCTGGCAACAAGTTATTTAACCCTAACTAATGTACTGAATGGCCTCTTATTTCTTAAACAACTACACTGAAAGACACATATCATTGTGGTGCAGATAAAGCAGATTTTAATGTAACTGCAGAAACTAGTAATACTGGTTTAAGAACTGTCCAGCACATAATTAAAAACTGGAAGGATAGTGGATAACCATCATCTTCCAGTAGGAAATGTGGTCAGAGAAATTATCAATGACTGTGATCAGCAATCATTTAAATGTTTGGTGAAACCAAATCTGTGTAAAACAATAGTAAAACTCAGGGGTATACTAATTGAGAAAATGTGCAAGTCAAGGTATTGGGGCTGAACAGCTGTATAGTAATAATAAAACCACTGATTAGTGAGGCTAAGTGGCAAAAAAAAAACTATTTTGCAAAGGAGCATAGAGGTCATACACTGAAACAGTGAAATAAAGCCACATAGTTTGACAAGTCCAGATTTGCCCTGTTGCAGAGTGATGGGAGCATGAATTTACTAAGAGAGGCACATAAAATGATGCACCCATCATGCCTATTGCAACAATAAGTACCAAAAGAATGACCGCAGCTGACAGTCCATCCATCAATTTGTTCTTCCCTGCTGGGATGGGCATATTCTAAGATGACAATGGCAGGAATCATCAGGCCCAAATTGTAAAAGAGTGTTTTGGAGAGGATGAGACATCGTTTTCACACAGACTGGCCACCACAGACTCCAGACACAAACCCCATGGAGAATCTTTGGGATGTTCTGATGAAGGCATTGCAGAGTGGTTGGACTCCCCCATCATTAATACAAGATCTTGAGAAAAATAATTCAACACTGAATGGAAATTAATATTGTAATCATTCTTACATTCCTGTATACAATTTATTCCTCGCATCATTCATCCAGGTTGGTTATACTACTCAAATTCCAAACCTGTACAGAAAAGATGCTCGATTCATAACGATAATTATACAGAACTTGTTTCTTTTTAAAAGGCTTTTCCATGTAAATTATTTAAGCTCTTGGCAGTGTCGATAAACAAAACTGCATACTGTTGGTGATGAAGCAGAAAAAAACTAATCTTTCCCATGCCAATAGCTTGTTAAACATTCTATAAGTGCTTTTCCCCTTTAAAAGAGACCGTATCCCGGGGGGTGCTGGAGTATGGATGGCTGAACGTATTATGGAGGAGTTGCCAGTTTCCATAGCTCAAACTTTGGTTTGAGAACATACAGGCTACTGGCCCCAGTAGGGGATCAGCCACTGCTTCATTGTAGCTCTGTGTGGCTAAGGGCCTGCTGGCTCAGCCTATTGTCTGGTTTCCTCTACATCCTCCACAGAGTCGTGAGCCCTGTGCCTCCATACCACCATAAGGACCACCTCAATGACCTGTCAACAAAGTCTTTATCCATCTTTGTTGAATCAAAGGAGAAACAGTACCCTGGTCAATAGCTTTGTAATCAGTGGTCAATTTTAAGAACTTTAAAATACAAAACAAAAAAAACATCATAGCTGAAAACAATGAATTGGAAGAATTTTCCAAAGTTTTTCTTTTTCCACTGCTTTTCTTAGTTGCCTTTAGGATTTTAGATTTTCTGTTATCATGCTTTCAATCACTTATAACATTGTTAGCTTTTATTTTATACATCATCCATCAAAAGGGTTTCTGAACCAAGCAAAATCCCTCCTTTGTCAAAATGCTGTCATCACTTAGAAACCCGCATTTTAGGTTTTTTCCAACACACTTAGGATACAACGACTTCATGCAATACTATAGAAATAACAATAGCAGACGGTTTGCATTCTGATAATCCTTCAGATACAGTAAACACAATGAAATACAAAAGGCTTACTATAAACCGTAAAGTCAGATTAAAAGCAAAAGTTACTTATTATAGTTTTTATGGTTTCAGCTGTGAGTTTATGCCCGACAGAACCACATGCAACACAGCTGGTGTGGGACTGGTTGATGGTGAATCCATTGAGTTTGACACCTGGTGTTGTCTGGCCACGGGAACAAAACGGCTTCAGCTGCCTCAGTGATGCTGCCGGGGAGAGCCGAGAAACTGCTCAAACATAACCTTCACAGAAGCTTCAGTTTTTGGTGAGTTTTTTTCTAAGTACTTCAGTGGTTCAAAATTATATGAAACTCACTCGCACATCACGTAGAAGAGAAGATTGCAATTTATAGGTTTTGGCAAAAATGTCCTGTGTTTAATCATGTCTGTTAATCAACACATTCATGTGGTTTTGTTTCTTTTTATTGCAGTTTCTCAATTCTGCAAAGGTTGCAATCAGCAAACCAAGAAAGTAGCATATACAGAAACATTGTCTGCACAGTTTTAATTCTGTTATAACTGTACAACAACACACAATAAATACAGAGACAGCTACACATACTCAAACACACTTTTTCTCACAGTCAAAAGCTCCTTCAGTTTATTTTGCCACTGAAACTGAAAACCACAACACAAACAATGCCTTAGCCACAGCCGCATTTTTAATCTTCGAAAAACTGATTGACACATAATCCCTTTCCACATTTAGCTTCCTTTTCATTTAGTCTCCTTTGCTCATGTGTTAGTCATTGCATCCACAAACATTCGATGCTGTTGGTGAGTTATTAAACCCGATACATTTGTGTAATAAAATGATAAAGCCACGTGAGGTCTTTCTCTTAGCATATTATTCATTCAGTGTCTCATACGGGAAGTAGCATTTTTCAGTGCTCTGTTACTGTCATTAAACTGGTGTGTGGCCATGTCCTTAAGGTCAGTCTTGTGAGAGATGCTGAAACAGGTGAATCTCATATAACATCAACATGAAAGTCACTTGGACATGTGCTCCCTCATTTACTAAATGAAGTAGATAGCAGAGGTGGTTGTTTCCAAGAAAGAAAGAAAAAAAAAGATTAGAAATTTATGCTTTCAGTATCCAAAATATATTTGCTTTCAATTATTCTGCTTAATAAAAATCAGTGTCTTTTTTTTTTTTTTTTTTTTTTTTGGTATTTGTAAGTTATTGCAATTGGAACAATGTTTCATTATCACAGTTCTGCATGGAAAAGTAAACCAAAAAAGCATGAATTGCGGGAACAAAGTATTAATGACAACACAAGAACAGAATGGATTATAAAAATTACCCAGGTGGTTAAATTAAGAAGCATTTTTATTTCAGTTTGACAGTATAATCTAAAGTTTCTCTGGTATCCAGAGAGATGTGCTGTACTTCGAATTTGGAACTTATACTTGAAATTTATAAGGATTATGAGAAAATCAAGATAAAATGATGTATGCTAAAAATGGAAAACATAGCTCAGGCTGTTCACCAGTATGACCTGCAGATAGTCCAGATTTGAAATAATTACACATGGAGCAATCAATATAGCCTCCAGCCACTACTGGATGAATTTACTGAATGCACTGGATATCTCATGTTTCCTTCCTAGACAAATTAGTTATCGTGAAATCACTTTTTTAAAAGAAGTACTTTCCCTCAATTTAGCCAAAGCCTGCCCCCTTGCCACCTCTGTTTTGGGACAACCCCCCACGGTCCTTCTATTCTCAGTCGTCATCAGCCGTGACATCACAGCTGCTGCCTCTTTACTGCTATCCATTGCCAGGTCACTACATAAAACACTTAAAGAGAGTTTAAATAGAGTGGCTACAGCTGTCAATCAGAATGATGGAGCATTTAAACATAACTGTCTCTTTTATATGTTCTTTCTCTAACTTAGCAGGCTATAATGGTAAGCAGCCATGCAGCCATGTGAGGTTGGTCATAGAGGTTTAGCTGCAATCAAAGATCTATTAATCAGAAAGAGGAAACAGCTCTGTCAGAGGAGTTAAGACAGAGTATCTTGTCCTCTTTCACAAGGACAAATATGAGATATAGTTACATGCTATTCATCCTGCATGGCACCTTTGAAGTAATTCCCAAGCTGGGAAATGGATGGCGATGTGTCACAAGGGCATAAATGAACATAAGGATCATGCATATAAGCTCACTTGCATGTGTTTGGAAATACAATAACATGTATAGGAAAAAGTCACAAGTATGGGTTTATATCAAGAGATTAAAAATGAGTTTCATGTGTTTGTAGGATGAAGACATAGTTGTGAAATTATATACAGTACTTAACTGCCTGTGTAATGTGTGTTGACATGGTGGTTCATGGGCCTGAAGACATTTGCCTCAGTTTCTTTGTTTTTTGTAATTACCTATGCAATCATAGACCCTTTCTGTAGGCCCACTAACAGCAACATACCCATGTGCACTAGCATGCGGAGCAGAGAGAGTGACAAATGAAAAGACAGAAAAGAGGAAAAACAGGAAGCAAAGTCAACAGCGGGTAAAAACAGAGGAAAGGAGGACTCCAGATGATTTGGAGCAAAGACAAAGTAACAAGAGGTGAGGGTGAAAAATGAGCAGCCAGCCTGTTTCCAGGGCTGGCTTTGATTAGTGACTGTAACCATGCTCTGTTCCTCATTAACTCACCACGGCATGGCGGTGCAGAACAGAGAGAGCTGACATTCAGGGAGGTTAGACAATGAATCTAAACTCATCTTCTGCGCGTTACCATAAGTCAAATACAACTTCTGATCTGATTGTAGTTTCCACTCTAAAATTCATGCCTTTTACTGGTTTAAAATATATGTACTGGAATAAAGTGATCTTCACAGGTGCACCATTGACCTGTCATGCGATAAAGCTGGCTGGCATCTTAATCTATGAGGAAAAACAGAAGGATTTACAGTTCCTGAAATCTTTATCTTTGTGTGTCTTTACTCACCTCTCAGTCGTGGAATAATAATCTTGGTTGCAATGTCTAATGC
This sequence comes from Telmatherina bonti, assembly GCF_933228915.1. Lineage (NCBI taxonomy): Eukaryota > Metazoa > Chordata > Actinopteri > Atheriniformes > Telmatherinidae > Telmatherina > Telmatherina bonti. The sequence goes on along the minus strand of NC_136629.1, from coordinate 25,086,414 downwards.
CTGTAGCTCAACTTTTTTAACAGATTAAAATTTATATACAGTAAGTGGATGACTGCAATTAAATTGAATTAATTTACAAGACCAAACTGAAATAAATTTGTCAAACCAATTATGATTAATGTATTACTCTTTTAGACTAAATATGGTTCCAGCATGGAAACAAAACAATAGGGTGGTTTTTTATTATTTTTGTAGAAATTTGTTTAATTTTCAAACAGATCATTTCATTTGACTGGGAAACCAAAATATGGTCTGCATACAAGCAGCACAAATGTGGGATTTATGTTATTGTTGCTTAATTTTCAGAAAGACGTTTTTAAAATAGTATTCTAAATAGCCTGCCTCCAAAGTGGTACATATTTAGTCCAATTATGGGTGGTCTTTGAAGTGGACTCATTGAGCACTGAAAGAGCTCTTTTCAGCTTTCTCCACATGTGGCCTGAACACTGGAGCAAGTCTGATCTGTGTTTTATGCTTTAAAGGTCATGACTGCAAGTATGTCACACACCTGCACCAAGGAGTCAGTGGTCAGCTCATGTGCACAGGTGTTGTCAAATACAGTGATGAAGTGAAACAGAAGATGATAAACTTTCATTGGGAGTTCATTTGTTTCTGTTACAGCACAGGATTAGATGCACAACTTCTAAAGATTCCACCATGAGGCCACTCCTGGATGAAAAAGGAAATAAACTGCTGCAGACTGACAGTAAAACAAGGAAAATAAAAAGGTGCAAAATTACATTAAAAAATGGTTTATTTGCTTGTGACTTCAATCTGTTCTCCTGAGAATTATGTAGCCATGTTGCATTCCCGCAAACAAGTATCATAAGTATCATATGTACATTTCTCAGTCAAAAGAAGCCTGTCATGTCTTCCATCACATGATAGTGATTCCAAGGAACATTCAGGTCATATGAGTTCTGTATTTAATAACCAACCAAATTTTTTTCTTAGCCTTATTCAGGAATTTTCATTTTCTAAACCTAATAAAGTTGCTTTGATTTATCCAGAAAAGAAAACTTTTTAGTTTAAAAGGGGGAGAATATAGCAAAGCGCATTTGTTTCTGCGTGAGTCTGTTTGCATCTTGTATTTTCTGTCAAGACTAGAACATTAGTATTAAAAATACAAAAACCAAAGTCTTTTAAAATTATTTGGGTTTGAGGTTAAGTTTGAAATTTTAAGCAATTTTCCACTATTTCCTGCTGTTTTAGTCTATTGATACAATAAACTTCATTGTGAAGTTATTTCTCTAAGCATGTTTTCAATGGAAAAAGACAAAAAAACATGGAACACATTATCATTTCTATTGTCTGTATATTCATTGCAAATGTATTTGTATAAGTGCATGCTAGAAGGTGTGGAGGTTCCCAGCAGCCTTGTCTCTGCACTCTAACAGAGCTCAGTTAACCCCACTCGCTCCACACAAAAGCTGCTTTGTGGTTGAGGGCTGTATGTGCAGTGAAAAGATTTTCTGGAGGAGAATTTGAAATAAGGTTCTCTTTTTTTCTTCTTTTCATCCACGTCTTTCACTTCTTTGCTTTATAAATGTTTGCTTGTGGGAATCAAGACCATTCAGAAGGTGTATAGTAGCTAAGAAGCTTCGATAATCCACTGTTCTGATGTCTGGCTGCTGAAATGTGAGCTGGCTGGAACTGTAAGTCTTTCTGTCAACTGGTGTGGCAGCTATTCAGTTTCAGTGGCTTAGACTTGAATCGCATTAAAGAGGACATGGAAATTAAAAGTATAGAGATCAATCAGCAAGGAAAACGTTTGCATTCCCTTCTCCCCAGGTTCTTATAGAAAACCATAATTGCCACACAAGCTAAACGTAGCTCTGTGCTCATTAAGTGCTAATTATCACGTTAAAGCTGCAGAGATGGCCAGATTACATTCACACTTGGGCAGAAAGAATGAGATGTGGACCTACAGAGACTTAACTCTAGGGATTTCTTTTAAATTTTTACCATGATTTAATAGTGTGGTCTAGTTAAATGTCAAGATTTTACCTAGAAACCCTGTTAAGTAAATACACACAAATAAATTCTCTGCCTTCCAGACCCTTGTTAAATCATTTCAGCAAGCCGCTAGGGGTAAAAAACATGAGGACATCATTTGGTTTACTTCACTGGTTACACGGGTTTCAGTTGCAAGTCTGTACTCACATCATAAATGCCTTCACAAATTGGGGGCTAGAATCTAGCACCCAGATAAAAGCCCTCTGTGGTTGTCTTGTTTTTTGATGCATCACTTCCTTTGCATATTTTATTGATCTTTGCAATCTCTTTGATTCCCTCTGCTTGGTTTAAATTTCCTGTTATCAGGTGAGATTATTTGGCAGCTATGTGTGACACTGCAGTTTTGATAAAATTCATCTCCATTCCCAGCTATACACAGACAAACGCTAAGCAACCTTACACTGGCAGCCTGCTGCCTATCAGCATTGAGCTTGGAACCCGCAGGGGCCTTCTGGGGAGCATCAGTTCTCTAACACATTGTCTTGAATCTAATAAAATCTGATAACCAGAAGGGAAAGGCCAGACTAAGAGGGAGTAGAGACTGCCTTCATTCTGTTACATATTAACAAGTATAGTGACTGTAAAGGTTTTTCTTTTCTGCTCTTTTTAAAAGGGAGTTAAAACAAGCTGAATTTACATTGTTGAAAAGATTGATCTGTTCCTTGCAATAGTGATTTCCCACAGACTTTGTACTATAATAGCACAAAGAAAACACTTCATTTTGTTTGCTTTTAGTTGTTTATAGCAACCAAACAGAGGCAGCATGGCACAGTTTCTGTGTGTTCCTTCAAAAAGCTGCTTTTCACCCATGCATCAGTCTTGCTGTCTCTCTCAGACTCTTTTCACACAGCAGTTGTGCTTCATCAGCTCAGTGAAGGAAACTTGGTTTGCCACCGCTGTTGCTCCCCGGTCATTTTTTACGGGCTCATTAGAAGGGGTGTAGCATTGTAAAAATGTTTTAAGTAATAAGCCTACACCAGAGAGCCAGTACCAAAGGCATTTTTGGTTGGCTTGAAAAAAATCAGCCCTTTGACTACTTTAACTGTTGACTCACAAGTTCATCAAGTTTGACACTCCGTTTTGTCTGCAGACCTTACAGACATGACAGTGAGGAGCAGGAAAGCCACATCAAGCACGCTATGAGCACAATCTGTGTATCAGTCTTTTGCCGCTTGGCCTTAATCTGGGAAACATGGGTTGAGCTGAGTTTGAGTTTAATTACTTTTTTACCAGATTTGGGTACAATGAAAGTTTTAAGAAACATAAAATGACAACTTTTAACTCAGTATCATCCACCATTACAACTAAATATTATCCAACAGCCAGCAATTAAATGCTTAGCCTAATTCTTGGCATTGTGTAATATCTTTAGTTTACTCCTGTTAACCTTTACGTGGTTAAGCTATACTGTTCAGAAAGATGCTTATCTAACAACAGGCATTAAATGGGTTTTTCAAAATGTTAAGTTACGGGTGCATTGGTTTTCAAATTATCATAGAAAAAAAATAGACTGAAAAGAATCTTCTGTCTTTCAGTCCTCGAGGCATGCAGGGAAAAAAGATGAATTTCCACTCAAAATCTCAAAGAAATAAAACATCATTGCCATAACTTGATCTTTAGATTATGCTCAAATCTTATACCACTACTTCTGGAAGAGATTGGGAAGCGTGTCTTTGACTGGTCTATGTCCATGGTTAAGGCTCTGCTTGGCAGTTCCTACTATCCTGAAATATTATACGTTCCCTCTACATATTTCACTTTTAGGTTTTGAACTCTAACTGCATTGGCTTGTCTGTCGTGTCTGCCATGGGGCTCAAGAATAAAATGAAAGCGATACTCCCCATGGGTAAATTGTTCATATTTGCGCAGCTGGCTCAGGCTGTGTGGAAAGACTTGTAAGTATTTGGACAACTAAACAATGTTAATTTGAAACCTATTAACATTCTACTTCAGTTCGGGTTGAGGAAGATATTTTCAACGCTTAACAAGCTCCGAGAGCAGCATTTGTTTCCTGTTGAGGTGGCTTGCTTTACATTTTTATCCATGAAATCGCAATCACCACGCTGAGCCCTTCTGCACGAATTTCAGGATGAAATCCAGAACAAGAAAGGATGAGTAAGCTAGTTTGTTTTCTCATCCTTAAGTATTTGCCCACATGTCAAGATATAAGTGGCTGACTGTCAAGGCAGTGCTTTTTTTTTGGCTGTGTTTATTATAATAGAGCTCATTATTTTTTCTTTTAATTGAATCTGTCAGGGGTTTAATGAATCAATCCTGATGGATTAAGTGGGTTTCATGTCACCCTTATACCCCCAAGAACACATACCAGTCAGCACCCCTTTTAAGTAGTAAGGGCTTATATATAACTGCAACCCATGGCTTTAATATAGGCTGACCATGAAGGCAAATGGCTCAAAAAACAGCTTTTACTTTCACTGCAATAAGAAACAAGAATTATGATCACGGCTCAGGGAAGAACAATTTTTAAAACTGGGTTCCAGGAGGCCCAGTGCTTGGCTCTTTATGGTATTGTTTATGGTTAAATCCAAAAAGGGTTTTCTCATGTTACTGTACTGAACTTATACCCTACACTTGTGTAACTTTGAGTCTTCATGGCAGTATTACCAGAATTAATCCAGAACTGTTATTTGGTTGAAGTATTAGTAAATCTATTGCACTTTGGTAATCTACATTTTACAGACTACTGGTTGAGTATCAGCTACCAAGTTCAAATCACTCTTATAAATGTTTTTTTTTTATATGGATCTATTTCTTAGGTTTGGCTGAAGTTCCTTACTTGCTAAAGCTACACCCATCCACAAAGTGCCTTTTATTTTGGCAGTTTTTGACTGCCAAACAGACTAATCTTGGCTTTTGTCACAGTGAACAAGTGCAATGTCTACCAAGTTAAGAAATTGAACAAAAATAAATATTATAAATAAAATATGATTTTAAACAAAACAAACAAACAAATAAATACAAAAAGAAAAAAATATTAAACTCCTTAAAAAGCGTGACCGCCTTTTAAGCCCCATTATATTTACTTTTTATGAAACTTCTAAGGTGTCAATTGATTGATTGATTGATTCATTCATTCATTCATTCATTCATTTAAATGAATGGTCATGGGGAAGCTGGATCCCATCCCAGCCATCTCTGGCCAAGAAGCAGAGTACACCCTGGACAGGTCGCCAGTTCGTTGCAGGTATTTACACATTGTGAGAAATCTGCCCTTTGTCACCTAAAGGACTCTGTTTTCCATTACATGTACTTAATCTTTGTCAAGACAATTCAAACATCTACATCAAGCAGGCAGGCATCAAAAGACAAAACAAGTAAGGCGCCCACTGAAATAAAATAGGTGTTTGCAACAAGTCATTATACATCTGATTATTTCTGATTAACTTGTCAGTCAAAAGCTCCTTCCTAAAAACAACTGCAGTGACTCATGGAGTGACATGCATACAAGGAAAGGAAAACATGTTCGCCACAAAGCAGTCATAACTACTTTGTACTATCTTTTTATTTGTTCAGCCATGAGTAAACACTCATTCATCAACTAAAAAAATGTCAACTTTTTCTTATCATGGCATCAAATAACATTTTTTAAAATCATGTTTGCATTGCTTGTTTGTGTTAAGATGCCGATAACGCTAAACCAGTTCTTCTCTCATACAAAAAGAAAGTCAGATACATTAACTCTGTTAAAATGCTGGTTTATTTTGATGAGTGCTTTTTGTGTTTTTTCTGCATGTATGACAAATGGTCTAATTAGGCACATGTTTTTATAAGAAAAAGCATGACCTCTGCATCAGTTAGCACACGTCTGGCACATATTTGTGTGTATATGGAAAGCAGAGGTACACCATGTGTGCTAGAAAAAACTTTTGTTATCATAATACAATAAATGAAAGCTGTCATTTGTTATACTACATTTGCTTTCCTTTCCTCTCCAAGTCAAACTGTAATTAAATATAATGTTCCTTTTATTGTCTTAATGTGATTGTAAAAAGGTGTGTTTTCTTTTTTCTTGTTTAACACACTTGTCCAAATTACCGTAAAGCAAAGCCTCCTGTGTGACAGTGTTGAGTCAAGATGGTTTGTGTGTGTCAACAGCAAATCTCTTGCTGTGATCCCACATCATGTTTGGATCACTCATTCACCATTTCTGTGTGGTGCCAGAGAGCCTTGAGTCAAAGGTCAGGACTGTAAGGTATATCATAGCACAACCCCCATCAAGTAAAGTGACCATGAAATTTGGACAAGGTGCAGCATCAAGCATTGCAAGCTAGCTGATCGACAAAGTCCTCTCAAAGTGTAGCATGCGGAGATAGAAGCTTAGTGGATTTCTTTTAGGTCAAGGGAAGCCATGATAAAGAACTTTTTCTTTGTTTAGCTGAGTATAGACAGTAATAGTCTGTTACAGGTTAAAGCCAAGCATTCAAACATTGTTTTTTTGTTTGTTTGTTTTGTTTTATTCTTCCTTAATATTAAAAACAACAACAACAAAAAAAAAACAAACCAATCATAGTAAGGTATTATAAGCTAGCAAAAAAATATATATTCGTATGCTCATATTGGTTTAGGTGAGTTTTTGTTGTGATTGCAGCATTATCATTACAAATGTTACCAATTTCTATTTGGTTGCCTAAATCATTGGTTATTTCCTACAATGGTTATGGTTATTCATTTTTAATGCTGTAACTTTCACACTAACAAAAGGCCAGCAAAAAATGTTTCCGTGTTTTTCCATTTGTTTTGTAGAAGAATCAAGAGAATATATTTTTTTATCAAATGGTTAAGATGTTGAAAAGAAGTTAATAATATTGTAAAAATGGTTAAAATTTGAAACAGTTATAACAAATACTTGGTTTGGGTTTTACATACCCAAACCAATTGGTAGAGATGGCTCAAGCAGGTTTATGTCTACAATTTTTTAAAGAAATTCATCAGTCACTCTAAATTTACCTCCACCAAATGGTAGACCAGGACCTCAAAGGATTAAGTATAATGTCATCCAGACTGACTCTTTCACTCATCTTAGTTTTTTAGCTTTGCCAATGAGGTAATTTTTTATCAATGTTTGTCTGTTTGTTTGTTTGCAACTGCGCAACTTTGCAAACTACTTTTATTTAGCTATTTTTATGTCACTTAGCATCTCAGAACTGGTGTTCTTTTCTGAGAATGGGTCTTATATCCAATTTAATTTTGTGAGCGATCAAGATCATCAAGTGGAACCAGGATTTTTTATTATTATTGTGAGATATGGCCATTTTCATACATGTAAGGACTCCACAAAAAATGGTCTGGGTGTTTGGCCAAAAGATACTGGGTGTTTTGTATCTGTCCCTGACAGATACAAAATATAAGCTAGATCTGGATCCCACCTTAAATCTGGATACTATGATCCAGAACAGAAAAAATAGAGTATCTTTTTAAATTTCACCATTAACAAATTACAAACACAACAATATAGCAGGACACCGTGGATTAATCATTGATATATTAATAAATGTAACAGGGTAAGCATGTGAAATTTCTATAGGATAGCAGGAAATCACAGTTTGGATGAAAATGAGCTGCTCAGTGGTGATCCGCTTTCTCCGAGTGCTTTTAGCGTTAAATCTGGAAGTGTTTTTGCATCCTGCTGCATGCTGAAACTATACTAATGTTTACTGAATATTCTCTAACAATACCTACAAAATTTTATTTCTAAGATTGAATCAGCCTTGAAGAAACTTTAACATGGGCTATTGTGTAATTTTGGGCTTTGTACACAGCTCTAGTTGCATGCCATCATAACCGAGCAGGTTGAGAAGAAGAAGATTTATTTCATCATGTACTCCTCTTTTAGTTGGAAAACTCCAGCTATTATTCATTTTTTTCTGATAAATTTCGGAGGTGTTGAAATTATAATTATTATTATTATTGTTATAAATAATTTTTTTCAAAGAAAAATTGTACCTTTGGATAGATGAAAACCAGAGCTGCTCTAATCACCAGCACTGAAGATATGTAGGGCTTAAATTGCACCACTGGATCACATTATAGTAGAACAAATAATCATGATTTTATTTTTCTTTCCAACAAAAATCATTCTTGCTTTCAGGTTGTGTTATCCAGAGGGATCATCAGTGCAAGCCACAGTGGGAAACAATTATAGTCATTTCAATTGATGCTATAAATGTAGGCGAATCCAGTCCACTAATGTTTATTTAAACATGTACAACACATGTCTTGTTTTGGTTTTTTTGGGTTTTTTTTTTTTTTGCTTTTTCTTATGTGTGGATACACATTTCATGTATAACTTTATTGTAGCCTGTGGAGTTTCTCCATTTACACAAATATCACTTGAGGAAAAAGGCCTTTGGGGATTTTATACATCATAACCACATCCAATAAACCCTGAAGCTTTTTGCATAATGATATCTGACTGACCTCTATATTAACCTTTCGTCAGTGATTCAAATTGATCTTCTCTGCCTTTTTCTTTGATTTTTGCTTTAAACCACCCTGCATCTGTGCTTTTACATTTAAATATCCAATATTCATCAGGCTTTTAAAGTTGCTATAGATCGCATGGTTTTGTTGCTATCTGTCAACCTCTCAAGGATAAATTGCTAAGTTTTAAGGGCATCTTGCACTTACACATAGGTTTTTATAATATCAGGTAGAGTATAAGGGTTAAAGTGCAGCTATAACCCTGCTGATAGTGTTTTTGTGTGGTCAAACAGGGCCATGGGTTCAGTGAAGAGCAACAAAAGGTTATATGGGAGTGATAGAAGACCAGCACATCCATCCAATACCCTCCATCATCTCATTCATTTTGCAACAATAGCCAATGTATTCTAAATGTCTTTAACTGTGTATTCAATTCCTTTGACCAGTGCTTTAAGTTGGTTGAAACATGTTTAACATTTAAGTATTTCTTGCCTTTTTATTGCAGTTTTTTTGCTTGCAATTATGGCAATGGAATAACAAAAGACCATTCTTCCTTTGTGTCCTTTCATGTGTCTGATGTGATATACAGTATGTAGATGACAGGTGCTACACAGTGTATTTGTCATATAAAATCAAAGCTTTCCTTGCATTAGATCTGGGTGGGTTTTTTTCCCCTTTCCTCTCCCTTTATCTCTTTCACTTTTCTTATGAGGTGTTTTTTCTTCTTTCTCTTTCTGTCTTTCGTCTGTCCCCTCCGGTCCAGCAGTACAAACTCTACAATTCAAATAATAATACAAAATAAATATAGAAATAAAATAAAAATTCAGAAAGTCAAGGGGATCATTATATCTATAAAGCTTCCCGTGGCAAAGAAAATTTGCTCAGCAGGATACAGCATACAGACCATCATTCTGCTTGCCTGAATGCTAGACAAGACAAAAAAAAAAAAAAAAAAAGATCTGGGAGTTTGATCATAACAGTTGTAAAGGTTTTCAACTGATCATCAGATCTGTCTCTTCTCATAACACAGAGCATTGCTATTTTTTTTTTTTTGGTATTTTAGATTCATGCTTTGGGAATTAAAACTGTTGGCCAATATTCAGATTGCCATGGGAGAACTGTATCCCACTGACCACACTGTTTTTACAAAATTTTTTTCCAAACTTATCTAATTATAAAGCATAATAATTCAGCTTCATTATAATGCTTGACTTAACTGATGGAGTCCCAAAGAATAAAAAATCCAGATAGCTGTAATTTCTGCAAAATCTTACCTTTAACTTAATCATGTGCAATTGTAAATAAATGGCATTAATTCCATACACCTGAAGCCAGTGTATGCAGAAATGTGAGTAATCGTTCTTGCAAAGCCATTCAAGATTAAGGTAAAATCTTATTGCTAAAAGTGAATAAGCAGCTGCAGATAGAAAAACCCAATAGAATGGAAACATTTTGCCAGGATCAAGGATGTCCCTCACTCTGACCACCATGCAGAAACTCATAAAACACAGCCATATGTGGAGGATTTGTAAGGATCATGACTTCTCTTTTGAAAATCAGTATTAGGGAAACAGGCATGTCTAATGACATGGTATTTATTCTGTGGCATTAATAAGGCATGGTTATCCTTTCTTAATCTCGATCTAGACCTTTGTTATACTATTTATTAGCTGTCTTTAAACAGGCCTGGCAACTGTACACATCAGATGTCAGCCAGGGATTGTGGTTGCTCAGGGTCTTCTCACATTACTATAAGGTGTCTTTGTTTCTCACTGCCATAAGCACAAAGAACACATCTATGGTCAAGTTTTTCTAGTAAAAAGTTATTTTATCTGCTGGAGTCTTAATGTTTGTCATACATGCTTATATCATCATCAAGATGTCAAGCAGAACAGAAGCAGACATTGTCTTGTGATACTTCAGCGGTCCCAAAACACAGAACCAAAACAGCTTATAACTTCTGTCCAAAACACTTTAATAGTTTAATTCAGTTATGTATCATGGCTTTCAGGCATGTACAAGGAACAGACTAGCCTAAATGAATAATGTAATTCATTATAGGGCAGTCCTTGGTCTTGTTGTTGGGTTTTTTGGATTTGTATAGAAATTCTCAGTGCAGGAATTGATCTATGGGGGGAAAGAGGGGAAAACTGCCCCCCTACCTTAGAACAGGAGCGGTAGTGTCTGACTGCTCAGTGTGATCAGTATCAGATCAGTGAGGCTTTTCAATTAAGCCAGGTTACATCCTCACTGAGACACCAGCAAAATAAAAAAAACAGACTTTGACAATGATGTTTTGTTTACTGTATAAATTCCAATCCAGAGACCTTGGATGCTACATAATGATAGAACATGTTTTCAGTAAAACCCAGCACGTCTTATAAAGTCAGATGTGTGAAGTTTTACTAATGTAGCCGATTCACTTAATTAGTGATTAAAAAGTATGATGTAAGTCTTATAACAGAAAAACACTATACATCTCTATTACATTGTAAATCAGCCTAATTTTCACTATATATTCAAGTATATCAAAATACACAGAGAGAGAATTAAAAATAAAAAGTAAAAAGACTAAATTTACTATAATCTCAACTAAGCAATTGTTCACAAAGTGATGAACCTCATTCCGCATATGCTTGTGAACAATTAAGCCTTTAGGGGATACTTTTTTTATACTCAATCATGACACTCAACTCTTTCCAATAACCTGTTTACCTATGAAATGTTCCAAACAGGTGTCCTATTTAGCATTTCTTCACTTTACCAGTCTTTTGTTGCCCCTTGTCCCAGTCTTTTGGAATGTTATGGAGGCACCAAATTCATTCATTCAAAATGAATAAAAAAATGATAAATGAATAATTCATTCATTCATTCATTTTCTAAACAGCTTAATCCAATTCAGGGTCGCATGGAAGCTGGAACCTATCCCAGCTGGCTTTGGGCAAAAGGCAGGGTACACCCTGGACTAAATGAATAATTGAGAATAAAAAATACAATAAAGTATATCAGTTTGAACATCAACTATCTTGTCTTTGTTGTGTATTCAACTGAACATAGGCTAAAAAGCATCTGAAAAACTCACAGAAACATAAAACACACACTCGACAAAACATTAGTATGAGTGTATGCTGCGGTGTATGATTGGCCTCCTGAGCCTAAAGTAACTTCATAGTTTTCTACGATGTTCTGGTATTAATAGAGTAACAACATGAACATAAAACCAGTTACAATGTGTGCTGAGGATAATTTAGTGTCTCTGTGTGACCTCTTTGAGGATTATATTGCTAAATTTATTCTTTTTGGTAATGGTATACTGGATGTGAACCATGACTGTATTTTACAGCTCCCAACTGAACAATGAAGTAGTTGAATTTCCACTTCAACTCTAAACAAACCTTTTATGTTTTTTAGTGGTGGGAACACAAATATGCAGGTTAGCCCTATGACCCTATAGACACACTACACAATAATGTACAGCAGGATTTCCTTCGGAAAGAAAAATCTCTCATATTAATTGTCATATCTTTAAAGCTCGTTGCACTCAGAAATACCTTAAAGACTTCTGACCTCAACTTTGCTTCTCCCACTCATCTCTTCTTTCTTCTTTGAAAAGTCTTTGTTTTGTGAGACCCACATCTTTACAGTAATGGCAGAGGTTTTTGAAAGTTTTTATTCCAATCCAGAGCTTAAAAAAGGTACAATTAACATCAGGATTTTATGACCAAAATGTGTGTGTGTCATTAAAGAAAGTCTCTATTGTATAATTTTCTTTTGTTTACATTGAGATACAGAACCATCTCATATGTTATCACAATGGAATTTATGATGTATGAATATATGTTTGGAAGAGAGACATTTTGGCTTCTGTTAAATCTTTAAATCTTTCATATTTCAAAATCATTTCTCAGACTGATTAAGATAACCGAAGAAAGTCTGTGTACCAAAGCAAACATAAATCATATGAGGCTACTATCAGTCTGAAGGGAACAGTGGGAGGTGGGATGGCTATAGTCTTTTGGTTACAGGACAAATACTTGATGGTTAAAGACTCTACAGAGTACCCACAGAGTAACTACTCATGGGATAAAAATGTTATTTCTCACAGAGAACATTTTTAATTTACAGAGAAATATTAGAACCCCTTGGTAATAATACCAAACTCTGTATTCTCTCATCTGTCATCAGTGTATGAACCTAGTTAAGTTCAGGTCTTGAGAAGGGTTGACCTCTTATACCATATTCCTTACCCTTGTGTCTGCACAAGGAGACTGCAGCCCTCTGAGAGCTCAAGATGATGGCTTAGGCACAAACACAGCTCAAATGCAGTTGGGACATTGTGTAAAACGTAAACAAACACAGATTACAATAATTTGCAAATTCTTTCTAATTCAACTGAATACACTGCAATCCAAGATAGTTGATGTTCAAACTGATAAACTTTAGTGATATTTTGCACATATTTGCTTATTTTGAATTTGATGTCTGCAATATGTTCCCAAAAAGCTACTTTGATTTGTTGAATCCCCATTTTGAATTGTTTTTGGAAATCATAAGCATTGTGTCCTTCAGACCAAAGAGGAAACAGACCATTCAGATTGTTATCAGCACAAAGTTCAAAAGCCAGCATATGTCATGGTATGGCTGTATTAGTGCCCATAGCATGGGTAACTTCCACATCTGTGAAGGCACCATTAATGCTGAATGGTACATATATGTTTTGGAGAAACATGTGTTTCCATTTAAGCAATGTCTTTTTCAGGGACATCCCTGGTTATTTCAGCAAGACAATGCCAAGCCATATTCTACCAGTGTTACAACAGCATGACTGTAGTTACACTGGTGGAAAAGAGTCTGGATTTGTTAGCCTGGCTGCTAACAAATCTGAAGTTGTATATCGAGCAAAAATGGGGAAGAATTCTACCTGCATAGCCTCAGTGAGTAGTCTTCACTCCCAAATGCTTACCCTGTCCCAGCTGTTTTGAAAAAAGTTGCATCAAAACTCCAAATTAGTGAATATTTGAAAAAAAAAAAAAAAAAAACCTGTAAAAATCAGTTTGAATATTTAATATGTTGTTTTTGCAGAGTATTCATTGAAGTATAGGTTTTAATTTCTGTTTTCCACAACATCCTTTGAAATTTGGGTTGTAATAAAAACATCAAGCTAGTCTAACAGTGTGTCTGTCATCCTTTCAGTTACTGAAAAGAAATTCTTCACTTATCTTGACAGCTCATCTCAGAATCAGACAAGCTATATTGTTTACCTTAATTAGTTCTGTCTGAAAGATGAAAGACAGACAGATTGAAAACCTTAATAGTAAGAATGGGACAAATTATGAGCAGAACGATGACAAAAAGGACTAAATACCATCCTGACTCATAGTAATGAGCTGAAACAGTTACAGAAGTCCCCCTGAATACACTGCTGAAGTCATTTACTGCTTTTATTTGCTGAATAGAACAAAGAGCACAACATACCTCAATTTATTTATCCATATGCATTTTCTATGTATTTTGTTTTGTTTTGTCATATTTATCGGAATTCCATTAGCTGCTGTCCATTAACAGCCACTATTCTTTCAGCCACAATTATGGTATTCCATTGCTCTCAACACAAATGTTACACAAAATAATCACAACAATGTCATTTTTGCTGAAACCACACAAATAATTTTGACCTCTTTTTAAAACTCACCTTATTGTGTCCTGAAATTAAAAAATCCGGTATTTTATTATATGCCACTGTAGCCTTGTAATTAACTGTCTTCTGTTTTAGATTAGTTCTAAATAAAGTTTACAAAAATTGACCTACTGGCATCTGCCTTGTAAAGGGATTATGTAAGTCTGAGAAAAAAAACTATCTTCTATGCAGTATTTCTGGTGTTTTGGTCACAATTTTTTTTTTTTATTAAATTAATCAGTGAATATTGCATCCTACTTTCTACACTTAACCATGACAGATGACAATTCATTAAACTAACACTAGTCAAATAAGGACATTCTGAGCACTGTCTCCCACTAATTCGTTACTCGATATTAGTACTTCAAACAAATCAAGATATTCATTGAGGATGATAAGTTTGACTCTTTAAATGCTTGCTCTGCTATTGTGTAGCATTTTTCCCTGTTACTTTAATGAACCCATATACATTTTGTAGAGGCAAATCCATCTGAGCCATCTACAGATGGATTTGTATAGATACAACTTGGTTTGTGTTAAATGGTAAATGGACTGCGTATAGCACTTTAACAGTCCATATGACCACTCAAAGTACTGTGCACTGCATGTCACTTTTACCCATTCACACACACACACTCGTACTCCAATAGACACGTTGGGGTTCAGTTTCTTGCCCAAGGACATTTTGGCATGTTATTCGGGGAAGCCTGGAATCAATCCACAGATCTTCAGAATGGTAGACGACTCCTTTCCCTCCTCAGCTACAGCTGTATATGTAACCTGTGGGGTGTAATCACAAATGTGTCTCATCCCAGCACTCTTTCAAGATTTGACATTTTCACTGTTGTTACAGTTTTAGTCACTGTTATCTCAATTATTTGCTAAAATGGTGTCTCAGAGAACAAAAGAAAACCAAAAAAAAAAAAAAAATCTTTAGCAAGGTCAGTGAATCAAAATGGTCAATGACCATCAAGTCAAGCTGCAGTGTAACAGTACCGCCACTAGATGACTCTCTGCATTAGTAAATTATATACTATATTAGAACTAATCACAGCACTATGCCTGGTACACAAGCCTGCGTGCTTAGTGCAATATTCACTTTGTCTCCAGCAAAGTTTGAATCTTCATATTCAAAAAAGATCCAGGTAATGTTTGTATCCTCACTGCTCTCTCTTACAATTTAAGAGAAAAAAGCCAGGGATAGTAAAGAGATTGTTAAGCAAAACAGTGGAACATGGTAATAAAGCTGCTGCTGTAATTAAGGTTATAGCTGTTTTCACTGCTTCTGACAGGCACCAGACACCCACACAGAGTTGAAAGCAACTGCAGGGTTGAGAGAGCGAGGCATGGTTAATCTCTACTCTGATGCCCACAGGCACAGTAGAGTGTGGGTGAAAATAGTGTGAAGCCCAGACGATGAAGAGGATGATGAGGTATAATAAGGAGGTGATTACAGGGTGAGACGACCTGTGAACAGCACATGAACATTTATAAGAAGGTGAAAGGTCAGGTGGCCAGTAATGCGATGGTATTGCTGCCCATAGCAAATGAAAACAAGTGAATGTATTTACACTGTAACATGAGATTAACAGTCTCACCTGATGAAAATCTCTCACAGTTACTTAAACTGTTCAACCCTCTGGCATAACCTGATGATTGCTGTATAAACTCACAATCAACGATGCTGGATTTATTTCAGAAATAAAGAGGACAAATTTTAAATGCATCTCACTTAACGCAAACAACACAGACTTTCTGAGGGCTAAAACGAAGAATCAAAGCTGTTATGTTTAGATTTAAAGACAAGTCCTCTATTTACAATGGACCTGCCTTATTTATGGCCTTCATCCTCACAATGTAGAGTAAATTTTAGTAATGATCCCCATGCAACACTCAGTGACTTATTACAACAAGCTGTGCTTCTGTAAAGCCATTTTTTATATTATCCACAGGCCTTAACATGTCAAATAATTATACACAAACGGACCACTGTGACCATGATGGCATTTCCCGGTTTGCAGTTTGCAGTCCTGGTATGTGTTTATCTAGTCCACCACATAAACTGTGGTCAAATATGTTTGTTCCTGTTTATATACACAAACACACACACACACACACACAAACATATATATACAAACATACATATATATATATATATATATATATATATATATATATATATATATATATATATATATATATTTATATATAATATGCAAGTAGTACATGAAGCAAAAAGCTTGTGGTTGAATCTCCTCCTGCCCGAAACAAGACAATGCATAAGTATAAGTTGGCGAGTAAGAGACACATTGTAAAGCTCTGCACTATTAGATATAATAAAGAACATGCTGAATAAGTAAAGTTGATTATTACTTGAAAAATTCATGAGGTGGGGTGCTTTTGCACAAAGGAAAACTAACTACTCATATTTTTAAAAGAAACTACAGTAAATCATGGACAAAACCACATCTCAACAAAATAAACAAGAGCAAAATAGTTTGAAAATGAAACACAAAATAAAAATTTCAATGTATGGAGAAGATCACATGAAACACAAGAAACAAAGAAGAACAACAAGGAAACCTGAAGGCCATGACAAACTGTAAAAGTAGAGAATGACCATGTTTGTCCTCATGTTTATTCTTTTTTTATGTTTAATCTTTTTTTGTTTGTCAAAGAGAAGACTAGTTTAGAGTTTTGCCATGTAACTTGGGATAGCGGGGTGTGTTCAGGATGTGCGTGTGAATGATTTTGTGTTTGTTTTTTTGTTGTTTTAATATATCTAAAACATTTTGCATTGCTTCATGTATAAAAGGTGCTATACAATAGATTTTGACTGGATTTCATAATGATGGCACAAGAATATACAATAACCCAGATTATCTTACTTCTTTCACAGAGAGATTTGAATGTGTTCCTGATTAGTTCATGCAACAAAATGTTAAAAGAACTGGCACAGAACGTAAACTAAGTTTGTGCAATTCCGTCGAAGAAAATCATTCCCATTAATGTATGAAAAGTATTTCATTTCAATGTGACCATAGAGGATAACCTGACAAACATCAGTGTCAATTATAGTATTACGTTTGGCATTGCACATTCAATGTCAGAAGTTCTGGCTGCACAGATTTACACAGGCCTTACCGTAAATACCACAAATACCCTTGCTCCTAAGCCGGAAAGAAGCATAACTGGTACAAAAACACAAAAGCATCTTTGTTTGAAATTTAAAGAGATTTATTTAGCTTACTTTAGCCCGTTCCAGGAGTCAGTGTGTGTTTGTGCGTATGCATATGTGAACTTTGTGACTCCAAATGCTCATTCCAGTCAGTCTCTGGTATGTCTGAACAAGCTTACATCTCAGCAAGTGTGCGTCAGTCAATTATGTGGGCTTTCATTTACGCATTTGTAAATATGTGTCGTGTCGGTTTGATTATGTGCTCTTTTATCCCGCATCCACTGCACCACCTCTTCTAAAAGCAAACAAATAGTCATTGGTGCATAAAAGTAAACTGGATACTAAGTGCGGTTTGTTTATATTATTTGTCAATCTGTGGTAAATTTTTTAATATTCTGACGTAAGGTGTAGCGTGGTTCGTTATGGCCCATTCTTCCTGAAACTGAGTTCTTATCAACGGATGCTACAACTGAACTTTGCAATTTAAATAAACAGTGTTTGTATGAGATGTTTTTTGGTGGTTTATTTATTATTATAAGATTAAAATAATGCATATTCCAGTTCAAGGTTGCACACAAATGTCTGGTAATTCAGTTTTCTGTGTTTGAGGTAGTTTTATATTAATTCTTCAAAGATAATTTTTAACCAATCTTAATGACAAGTGTGGCTGGTTGAACAAATTATCCTAGCTGATATCTTTCACCTTGGAGTACAAGGCTGAAAGCTTAACCTACTGAAAGTGGCATTATGTGTGTGTAAGAGAGAGAGAGAGAGATTAGCAGTTACTGTAGCAACAGGAGCACTGAATCACAAATCTTTCTGAGGTAAAATCGTCTAGTATAGAGGCCTCATTTTGTGAAGATAGAACTGATAAATTATGTAACTTTATTTATTTTACCATCCAGCTAACTACTAACTAAAATGCTACAAAAGAAACTGTTGAACCACCTATAGCGTTCCAGTTTTGAAAGCGTAGAGGTAAAATATTTAAAGTCATGGGGAACTCAGAGACGATATGGTGGACTCTAGTGGAATGCGCTTGTAGGATCCTGGGTGTTTCTACAGCAACTGGTAAGATGAATATCAAATACAAATGATTAAAATTGAAGTTAATGTCATTTGGGTACAACACTGGATGTTTAACAGAATCCATACCACCTCTGTAAAGCTCTAAGGTCGCTGCTGAAACCTTGGAACTGAAATACTTGGAACTGAAACCCAGCATTTGCTGAAAAAACTAAACAACATTTGTCTCAGTTACAATATTCTGATATCTCTTTGCTTTTAAAAGTTTTATCAACCAATAATGTTGAGAGCAAATTATGATGCAGACCACATGGATTTGTGATTTGTAATCCCCAAGGGTGTAAAACTATCACTGAGTGGATATAAAGTAGATAAAAATATACTTGATCATAAAGCTCTAACCCCCCACAACACACACACACACACACACACACACACACCTCTTCTGTTCTCCTCAGGCGCAAAGGGACAGATTTCACACAGCACATTAAATCATCATGGAAGAAATAGCTCTCTAGTTGCCACCTCCTTGAAAAAATATGGGACTCCCTATTCTTAAATCCAAACAGCTGCAGACACTGAACAAAGACATGTGCCTCACATCATACCAGCTTTAAGTCTCTGCATCCAGCTGGGTTAATGGGCTCAAGTGATCCTGCTTCTATGTATTTTACACTCACAAGAGATTTATGTGCATTGTTTTCTTGTGTGTGTTTATATATGTTGATGGTATGTGTGTATGTGCCTCTGTGTGCCTGGCTTTGTGTTCAAATCTACATGTCTGGGTTGGCCTGTTAGTCTCCGTGTGTGATCTGTGCAGACTTTCATGCAGAGAGGCACATGTATGCTAATATCCAGCTGGGATATATGCAGTGTTAATTTCTCTCCCAGTCTAACTACCAGAAACCATTGAGCCACATTCCCGCGGTTTCCTTCTGGTGCAGATTGTATCTCTGGATTTCTGGTAAACTGGGCAGAGAAATTGCTTCCATGTGTTTAACAGTGATCACTGTTTAACCAATGCTTATCTCACAGGGAAAAGAGTTGTTCGTAAAATTAGGATTCTTGTCATGTTAAAGACTTGTTGTCATATCAATTTTCATTCTCAGCCCAGTCCTTTACAGTTCAAGTACCATTAAAGCCGTTTTTATACAACTGAGATTCAAGGATATTCTATAGCTTAAAGTGCC
The DNA here is from genome assembly GCF_933228915.1 of Telmatherina bonti. Classification (NCBI taxonomy): domain Eukaryota; kingdom Metazoa; phylum Chordata; class Actinopteri; order Atheriniformes; family Telmatherinidae; genus Telmatherina; species Telmatherina bonti. The sequence continues at coordinate 25,066,886 of NC_136629.1, read as the reverse complement.
ATGCAAAGGTCTAGGCAAGTAAAGCTCAGGATATGATCAATATATTCCTGTTTCTTATGTGTTTTAATGTGACATATTAAAACTGCTTATAATGGTGAAAAAATAAATAAATAAATAAAAAGCATCTTAACTTCATGTAGTAGTTTTACTTGTACTTATAACATCTGTGATGGCCTGAGTGAAATTGTCTCAGATTGTCACGAATAAGCTGCTATTATTTGTGTGTGTGTGTGTGTGTGTGTGTGTGCACTGTTTTTCTTTTTTTTTTTTTTTTTTTTTATCATGAAAAAAACAATTGCCACATAATTGCCAAATTGAGGTATCCTTTAAATAGCCATAAGATTCGCACCACCTCTCACTAGGTTGGCAGGCAGGCTTTGATTAGCGATTTTGTTACCATAAAGTAAGGTGAATTTTGTTTCTTTCCATAAGGAAAAAGTCATTTACATGTTGGAATAGTTTGTTGTAATACAGCAAGTTATTCTTAAAAGTAATAGGAAATTTCTTTACTATATAACAAAAAGCAGAGCAATAAAAGCAGAGGAATGCAAGTTGCAACACAGCATAAACACTAGTATTTAGCAATCTTTGAGATCAGAAATTGGATGTCTACGCTAAGTTTTAACTAATCCTCCTGGCTAATGAGAAAAATGATGAACTAAGTCTGACATCTGCTGGACAAAATCTGCTCATCAGCTACTCCAAGACTCAGAAAAGAAATGACCATATTATCTCTTTTTCAGTGTTGTGTGCTGTAGGAGTGGAGACAGTACAACAGGGAACATTCAACAGCCTTGGTATCTACCTAATGTAAGTGCTTAGGTTTCGTGCTACTTTATGACATAGAGTACTGGGAGAATTTGGCCCTTACAAAGCCTGACTCTCCTCTACATTAAATCAACAGCAGGCATTTCTTTATGGAGAGAAATTTTTGTCTTTATTATCCAATCAAAAAAGTTAGATTTGAAACCATAAAGGATTTTTGAGGGAAAAAAAGAAACAAACAGGAGGAATCAAAATTTTTTTGTACATTTTTTGTAGTCTTATTTTTATGCACAATGGTTGTAATTTTTGACTTACAAACATTAGTTTTGATTGAAGAAAACAGTAGTTTTGATTGAAAACATTAGTTTTGATTGAAGTTGGAGAAGTATGCTTTCTCAAATATATATTTTTTTTCATTGGAACCTAATTTGTTTCTATCGCTACAAAAAGTTTTGATTTCTCCCTTTTTTAAATTTTTTTCTAAAAAATCATTTTTGGTTTCAAATCTAACTTTTTTGATTGGACAATAAAGACACAAATTTCTCTCCATATTTCTTTGCTACAAAAAGCAAACCAAAGAATATATGTGCCCTGTGGGCTTTAAGTGAACAGTTACTGTATAGCTTCATATTATACCATATGGTAAATACCATAGACCGTAAATACACGTGTAAGGAGATTTTTGCATGTCTGCTCTCCCAGAGGAGAGCAGACATGCAAAAATGTTTATTCTGTCAGGACAAGCCAAATAAATGCAGATTGATGTCTCACACACATACACACATATATCCTCACTCCAGCAGAAAATAGGATATACAATTTTCATCCATAGCTCCATATCCACAGAAACTTATCAATTTAGATTATTTATATTAAATTTGCGTAGTTTAATGACTGATTTTATCCCTGGGACTTTATAAGTTTCACATGATTCTCAATCTCTTCTCCTTACAGAGTTTCATCTGTTGCCATCCTGATGTTTGAGCTGGCCTACTTCCTGGATGCTCTCCTGTCTATGTGTCTACCGTAAGTATGCAACTTCCTCTGCAACATGCATATTAGGATGCTGCATAAAACGTAAAACAGAATGGTATGATTCATGAATCTTAGCTTTAAAGGAAACTACAAAGACAAGACAGGCAATGGTTGAATTTGAAAATTGTCTTTTTTTTAGGAAAATTGTCTTTTTTTTTTTTTTTAAATATTATTTCCCAAAATGTTTCCCAATTTTTTCAGTATGAGCTAAGAGAGAAAAAAAAACAACCTAGAAGTTGTGTCAAACTAAAACAGACACAAAAAAGATATCTCATGGAATACCTCATAACCATTAAGGTAAGTTGTGTTTTTCAACTGCAGAGATAAGGAGTTCTTTATCATTCTGTGATAGACTGCTTTGTCAAATTATTACACAATCTAAAAAAGTAATAATAAAAATGAAAGACAAACTTCTTTGTAGAAAATGTAGTTCATCATCTACAGTATAATATAGTGAATAGATTCAGAGAATCTGGAGAAATAGCTGTTTGCAGGAAACAAGATCAAAAGCTGTAATATTCTGGTCTTCCACTGCATTGAAAGCAAATCCACAATGAAAATCATTACAATTATTTCAAAACTCCTTTAAAAACTATTATAATTTCATACATGTGTTCATTGCCAATATAGGATAAAACTCTGATGCTTCTCTAGATCTTTTATCTCAGTCTTTTTGTGAAGTTAGTGAAAAAGTAGTTATCTATTGAATTTTCTTGGCCATTATTCTTCTTATTTTATCTCTACAGCTGTCCTCCAGACTGGCAGCTGTTTGTCTTGTGGGGGAAGATGGCTCATGTTGGAGGTTTCCATAAATTCCTCTATTACTCCATCATGTCAGTAGTCTGCTTCTTGCACCCTGTGTTGGTTTGGCATGCAATTATCCCAGGTAAAGTGACAGCATTAACTGCAGAATGTTAAATATAACAATATTTACTGGTTTGTTAGTTACACTTTTCACCAACAGATCCCTAAAATTGCAACTGCTAAATTGAATAGTTATCATTTAATTGTCAGTATTTAAATACTAAGACATAAAAGGTTTCTGGTCTTTAACAAGATTTAAAATAAAGCAAATAGACCTATGGATCAACAACACTTTAAGAAATCATATCAGTCTGCGTTGCATTAAAAATTAGTCAAAATAAAGAAGTAATAGATTGAAGCAAACTCTACCAATAGGAATTAAAAGGGTAAGGGTCAACCAGGTCCTGCTGAGAAAATTCACTGATCAGCGTTGTGAAAACCTCTATGATAGTAAAGGTTTTGGAACTTTGCAAGTCTGGGCATTCTGGTGCATATGAACACAATGCCAAGGAGAAAAAAAATCCAAAATAATTTTGGAAAAACAGCAATTATTGGTCATGAATCGTTTCAAGGTCCTTTGCAAACTATTGAGAATCTGTCATTCTACAGTAAGACAGATTTTTCACAAGCAAAACTCATTTGAAACAGCAATCAATCTTTTCAGGAGTTGAAACCCCAAGCAGATGTCTGCAAGCTTTTAGTGTGCCATGCTCAGAAAAAGTGTCAGAAAAAAACTGAAAGCTACATCTCAGATTCTACTTGCCTCAGTAAACAAGTTAAATGTGAAAGGCTATGACAGCATAGTTGTCAGGAGAACGCTACTTTTTCTGAAACAACTCTGCTTTGGTTTTAAAAGTTTAATACAAAAAAACCAAAGAGCCCCTGGAACAATGTCTTTTGAATAGATTAGAACAAAGGGGAGTTGTGTATTTACATCAGCACAAGAACAGCATACGAACTCTCAGGGGGGTCAAGAAGTGATGTCTTAGGCCTGTTTTCCAACCAACATGGCTGACAAATAAACCTGAATCACTCAGAGGGCAGGTCTTGTCAAATCCATTTTTTTTTCTTTCTTCTTTTTATTTATTTATTTATTTATTTATTAGGGAAGTATTTATTCATTATTCATTAATTTTTTTTGCAAATTATTGTGGGGATTATTTTTAGTTAAAAGCTCTAATGACACTTTTATCCATCTACCCAAAATAGATAATCCTTTTTTTAAATTCCTGGATCCAGATGGTTATCTGGACCACCCCCAAAATCAAAACACTTGTTCCTTATTCTGTTTTAAATATCTGTTGAAAATGTCATCATAATCTGTCTGTAATTGTTTAGTTATATTTATAACATATAGACAAACAAACCAATGCTGCAGAATACAAAACCTTAGACATGGCAGAGGGAAAACGTCAATGTGCTTCAATGACCCAAATTTACCAGATCTCAGCTTAATCAAAATGCTGTGTCAGAATTGTAAGGGTTGGACAGGACCTTATTTTTCTTAATATTTCCTTAAAACATACAACGTACACTTTTTCACATGACTCTATTCTGTTGGGAAAACAAGTCATACAGAATGATTTTCTGACTGCAGGGTCAATGCTTCTGGTGACAGCCTTTTTCAACTTCATACTAAGCAAGAAAACAAAGACAACGTCTCCCAAATGTCAGCAAGAAAGCAACAACAACCAAGACCTGACCTCTGTGACAGTGACAGGAAGAAGGGGAGAAGGACTAACCCTTTCCAACAAAGACCACTGCCTCAGCTTGGGGGAGAGAGGAGACAGCATTCAGGCCATACTGGAACCAGAGCAGACAGCTGCGCCTGAAGACACAAACAGGCAGAGGAAAAGGTGGAAAGAAAAGAGACTGATATGGTTCAGAGGGAGGGAGGAGCCTGTGGAGAGGGAGATGGAGGAGATGAATTGGTACTCTGAGACTGAGCCAGACACCACCTCAGACACTGCACCCATGATTACTGACTAAATGACTCCCTTGCACACAGATTAACCTCCTTACTGATAACGTACAATGGCAAGCATAATGCATTCATAGTGAAAGTGAGCAATGACCTGATGTTGCATTGAATACCAGCTGAACCTGCAAATATCAAGATGAGCATTTCAGAATGCTGGGCATTACTGTATATTTTATGTGATTATACCACTTTAAAATTAAGGTCTAATCCTGGTTTAATATTTCAATGATTTGTATATTTTTCACCTAAAATATGTGCCATAAATAAATCCAGTGTAAGCATTATGGATTTAAACTTGTGCCATTAAAAAAATAAACTTGTATCTATATGTGCATGTAGGTGACTTTCAGTGTCCATTTTTGCAAAGCCAGCTCTGACTGAAGAGCAGACATTAATGCAGGGCAATCCAATCCAGTTACCACTGCATGCATAATTCATGAGGTAATAAATTGGATCAGCTGTTTCATTCATTCAAAGAAAACATATGTGGATTTGTATAAGAGTGCAGTCCTTAGAACATGAGCAGATGCAAGTGTTAGTCACATTCAAGCCTGTTCATTGTGTGTTTGACATGCGTGAGTGGTGACCATGGAGACAGAGCTCTGGGAGGAGCGATCATGTTATTATGGTGATGAGGGAAATAGAAGATAGCCTGCGAAACCTCGACTGTAGGCCTGCGCTTCTGTTCTTTACAAAATCATGGATTAATAACCTGTCAAAACACTGATAAAATAACAGTGTGTGTAAATTAAACTCAGCCTCTATAAATCCTCTATAAAATGTACATATTTGTGATGCTCAGACCCATGTGATAAGCTGGTTTTCTCTTTGTTTGATTGCACAACAAAAGATATGATCCTCTCTACACACATTCATCTTTTGCTCAAGTCATAAATCAATAACACACACACAAGAACTCAACTGTATTCACTGTACCCCTCAGTCCTTTGTTCACTAACCTGTACGTACACAACATGGAGCCCTAAGTAACAATCTCTCAGTAGCATCAAAGATCAAGAAAGAATCAATAAAACCTGAATCTTATTCATCAGAAAGCTCCTCGCTAAAAGCTGGTGTCAGATACATGAAAATACACTTTACCAGCCTGAAGGTTAAACAGCTGGGTTAGTCTCTATATTTGATACAAATTTCTTCTGCAGGTGCTGCATTGTGTCATATATTCTCTTCAATTTTTTTTTTTTTTTTTTTTTGCTCTTTTTATTTTGCACCGTATCATGTGAGTTTAGTCAGGAGGGATGGTCCGATGTGTTATAGCAAGAACAGAGAGTCTTTGTTCAGTTTGCTGAAATTGCACACTGAGCTGTGTTATTATCTTCACAATGATCCTTCCTCAATTAGCAACTGAGAGACCCAATGATAAACAGAGGGGAGAAAAGTAATGTCACTATTTCCAATCTGCTTTCATAAATGTCTCTGCCAGCTCCACATACTGTAGAATGAGCTGTTCTCCGTATAGGAAGTTGGTCAGCTGCTGGAACGTCTTACTTCCCCTGTGTGTGTTAAATCATAACTCTATTCATACATTGGGAGAGACTTCCTACGGTTTGTGTTTCCACCCTACCATAGTTTCCTAGATGGCAGATCCAGGCTCAAAAACAGGATGAGTGAAATAAATCTCCATAGGCCACAGGAACTTCTCCCTTTTTTGTTCAACAGCCCCAAAACTGAAAAAGTCTGTAGAAAAAGTTGTAATATATTTTCTTTTTAGTTAGTGCATGTAGGCCTACAGACAAAAAGCAAAATGTTTACTTAATAATAACACCCTACAAATAATCACAAAACCAAAAAATGCAACAAAATGCAACTGATTGAAAGATAAATGTACCACAAGCTTATATTGGTAAAGTCCAAGCATAATAGAAGATAAAAACATTGGTTTAACATAAATTAGCTGTTTTTTTTATAAGTACTCTTTCTCCAAATAACATTTTCAGATGTACACACACAATTTATAGTTTTCTAAAGTTAACATTTTTCTGGGAGGGTGTTTTATAAAGGTCTATCTGAGCAAATTTGCATTAAATATCGGCTTTCCTATGCACATTTCTCATTACCTGTCAGAATATCTTTAAAAGAGAGAGAGAGAGAGAGAGAGAGAGAAAGAGCTGCTTCACAAATTATGGTTTCTAGTTGACTCGACAGTGTTAAAGAGGCACCATAATTCCGAGGGGAGATGCACTGAAGGTTGTCCCGCCCCTACTAAACGCTAATTGGTTGAAATGTGTAAATCTGTCCAACTATAGGATAGTCCTCTTGTCAGTTCCATCATCAAGCGCTGAATACCGCACTGCCAAGCAGGCATGAACACTGATAAAGATAAACGGGACTCTACGCTGGTGGATACGGAAGAAAACGGGGGACACGCTCTGTAATGGTAAGAGAAACTGATCAAATCTATTGCAGGACATGATTTACTTCATGTTAAATAAGGAGGCAGTTTAAAACAAGCTTTTAATAAAAGATCGGACAACAGATGAAGTTGGATTCAGCTGGGAAAAAACTGTTTATGCGTGAGAAATATTAATATTCAAGTCATTCTGTTTTAAATTGAAAGAAAAAAAACTTATAGTTAAGTCCACTCAGCATCACTGCTGTAACATGCGGTTTATAAATCAGCAGCTGTGTACAGCTGGATGTCACCACGCTAAGTGGTTTGCAGATGCATACATCCGGTAACATTTGTCTGGGTAATATAGATTTATGAGGAAAGAGTTGCAGAAATTGGGATTTGGTGAGTCCTTTGAATCGTCCTGTATTCTTCACGCGTGGGAATTGCGGGGCGTAGCTGGCAGTGTAGGTGTGATAATTGGAAACGTATCTCGGGATGATCATCCAATTAGAACCTGCAATGAAGGTTCTTTGTCCACCAGGGGAGTTTGTACACAGAGGGGTTTATACACAGAGGGATAGGAGCTGAGAGAAGAGAAGAGAAGAGAAGAGAAGAGAAGAGAAGAGAAAACAAAACTTTCTTATCATCTCTTTACAGTAATTCCATTTATTTTCCAGTTAATAATCTTTGGGCCCATCTGTGGAGACATGTTCACTGGCTGAATAATTCATTGTAATGGTGACAGACTGAAACCCTTTAAGTTATGGAAAATTTATATACCCATTATTATCTATTAATATGTAGGGAAAGTAGACTGACCATCCCATCATGCACATAACCTGTCAGTAAAATAAATGTATAGCCTTGAAGACAGTGGTAATGGGAAGAGTTTAAAGAGAGGGCTGAGGGCAGACAAGTACTGCCAACCTTAATTAATATAACTGTGGGATTAAATGAAGATTTAAAAATGAGTTTAAAATCTATTCTGATAAATCCAGTGTATTGCGATAATAAGAGGTGCAGCAATGACACAGACATTTACAATGATGTTGTCTACATATGTCAGCCTTATTGCTGAATTTGCACCTCGCCTCTCAGAGATCACTTCCCAGTCAGACAGTACTGGGCAGTCTGCTTCCTGGTTTTTGTGGTGGTTACCACTACTCATGCAAGCACTTTTTCTTCATTTTGTGTGTGTGGAAGGGGTGGGGGTGAAAGACTTATAAAAGAATGACTTCCTGTGAGTTTCTTTTTTGAGCTTGGTCTAATTTGCTTTAGCAAGGGTCGATTGCTCAGACTGAAATAATTGAGATTAAATGAAAACTGAATATATCAAAGGAAAACTTTAGTCGCATAACTCTTAAATAATTTCTTCAATGTATTAATTTCCCTTTTTTGTCCTGTGGTCATCTGTTAACGCTGCAACTAAATCTCATCCCAGAATCAGGTGTTGTTTGTGACTAGACTGCGGTCATTTTAAATATGACAGCCACAACACTCCATGAGCATTCAGGAGTTGTAGATCATGACACTAGACACTAGGGGGCACCAGTGTATCATTAACATCTTGTAAGCGGCTCCATAAATAATTATATTTAGTCACTCTTGATGATGATCATTAACTACATTTTATAGGAATTTACATTAGAATAGCACAGTATCATAGTTTTACATGAGTAAAAGGAAATTATTTACATTCACCTTTGTAATCATTTAGAACACAACCATTCATTCACTGAAAGAGATATTTTTAAAAATAAATGCAAAAAACAAAGGAAACAGAGGAAAACAAACAAAGGAAAACCATTACTTCAAAGACAGGAGGCAGCAGGAGATGTAATCTTTTTGCGGAAGACTTTGCAAGTCCTGCTTTTTTAACTCTGGCACTGCAGCCCGGTCTTCATTGCATCCCACCAGAAACCAGGGGCTTCCTCTTAATGGGCGCAGTTTTACCATAGTGGCATAGACTCTAGAAAGTTCTGGCTGGCATAGTCCGTGGTAAAAATGAACATATTTGGTGTTGAACAACACTGGGACACTATTGATTCATTCTTGGTGGGCTACATACTTGACAAGCGATCTTCAGTTTTGCTGCAAAAGCTGTTTCACGAATAATATTTAATACCCCTCTATTCACTATAATTCAGCTTTATTTGTATAGCGCCACTTCACAAGAATGCTGTCACAGGGCACTTTACATACACATCATTTCAAGCCAATTCATACATAGCCTATAATAGAAACCAACTTATTGCGTCAAATCATGACTTCGATCCAGTCCCCCATCCTGAGCATGCACGAGGCAGCAGTGGAAAGGAAAAAAACTCCCTTTTAACAGGAAGAAACCCTCCAGCAGAACCCGGCTCAGGGAGGGCAGCCATCTGCCTCCACAGGTTGAGGTAGAGAGGACAGAAAACACAGATCAACATGTACAGCTGCACTTATTCAGGAAGACTTGCGAAAGAAAGGAGAAATATATTAGAGATACCAATACTGTCATATATTTATACATTAGAAAAATGTAGCAAGATACTTCTCAGTGCATCGGGTGATGTCCCCATTGCTACATACCTACCTGGTACTCTAAGTACCATACAAATAACAAGTGGTATTTTGCATCTTTGGCCACGCAGTAGGACTTAAAGAAATGACCTGAGTTAACCCTACACTGTCAACATACCCAATGTACAACAGGTTGCCAAAAAAGTGCCACTCACCTTCTATCATCAGTCATTTTCCAATTACATAACAACAAGTCAGTTCAGAGAAATTTAGATTTCTAAAAGTTGTTTATTAAACTATTCTTTTATCCACATGCTTACTTTTTCCATAAGACTGCAGTTTTTTCCCTGAAGGCCCCAAAAAATGAACATGTCTGTCTATGACTGTGAACAACAGTCACGCAAACCTTAAATGGGATTTTCACAGCAGTTGAAGAAGTAGTGTAGAAACCAGCATAACTTCTTATATTTTCAATGTATTAGTATAGGCTCAGTTATTGCATACCAAAGCATAAAAATGAGTTGAATTTGAGCTAGTTGGAGTTTAATTCTGTCCTGATGACAGTGTAATACACTTTGGAATAAACAGCACACTGGATCAAATAATCATTAATCTCACCATACAGAGATATTACAGATCTCTGGAAAACCTCTGGAAGTATTTATCAGCATGTTCTGTTGGCTCATCACACATGACTAGTATTTGACTTTCACTAACTTGCTCTTGATGCATTCACTGATAAAATATTTGAGAAGACTCTTCAATTACCCATGCTGAACACAAAGCAGTCTTTGTGCGGTTTGCTTTCACTTTCCATTTTACTAACATGTGCTGTCTAGCAGGTAACGGGAGTCACATGGTATTTTAGCTATATCAGTTTTCAATTTATTTTCCAGAACCAAGTTGGTACAAGCACAGGCAAGTCTGAAGTACAGAGGCATTATGTGTGTGGGTGTGTCTCAGTACGCGCTCTTTTGTGCCTCCATTTAGGTCTATTCTATCTGGTTTTACAAGAAATCTGACCTCATTGCTATGAATGTTAGCCACGTACATTTACCTCTTTTCAGATACCTTGACCAAACGGGACTATACTGTATATATTTTGCATTACATGCATCAGTTCATAAAAGTATTAAATCTAATGGGAAAGTGTGTCAAACTTTTGACTGACACTTCTGATGTTTTGGAAAATAAAAGACTGGTATATGTATACACCAGTATATCATATACCAGTCCTCTATTTTCCAAAACATCTAGAAGACGCAGCCTTTGTTGAGTGCTGTTGTAACAACACAGTTTGTTACTAATATCATCTTGAGATACAGTATTTATACGAATATTTTAAAAGGAATGTGTTTTTCATCTGGCCTAATGCTGACTCACATCCTGTAGCTTATTAACTAAAGTTCAGGCTGAGGTCTGAGTGACCTTTCATATCCTAGGAATGAGGGATTCATCCTCTGTTTTCCTCTAATTATGAAGGATTATCAAAGGCTTGACCATAAAATTACACAACAGCTGAATTGTTCTGATATATTTATTTTTTTTAAAAAACAATGTCTGAAATGTTTCCATATTTGTATAAAAATAAATAACCAACACAAGTCTTTAGTTAGTCAAATTTTCCAGTTGCTTATACAAGACTACATATAAACAATGCATTGACCATTTAACTATGTTTTAAAGCGAAGCCTGTCACCATTTATAGTCAGCCTCCAGGGCTTTCATTTTAATATTACATCAGTCATTACAGGGGAGTAAACAAAGCCCCCTGCTGCTGTCTTACAAAAATACATATAGCTTAGACAGAAACTCAGAAGATGATGTCAGATCTTTTTGACATCTATAGAAAGTCAAGTGGTAGTGCACTGCTTTTAAAAGCAACCAGTAGGCTGGTGTCCACAGTGCAACCTTCTTGACACACGTCTTCCCATGTTGTAGCTTAATGCCATTTGTCAGTCTGCCAAAATTATGGGGAGAGTGAAGATGATGCTTTCTTGTTGTGACCATGGCTCTGTCGCAGCCGCTGGCGTTGACCACCGCTCATTCTCCTTCTCTTCAGACACAGCTTCACATCACGACCCAACTTCTGAGATCTAGAAAAAGCACATAAAGTAGCATAGCACTCAGCTCAGATAGCTGTTCAAGCTTCTTGGCTGCTAAGAAGTGGTAATGTCACCTCATAAAATATGACATTTACCTATTTTCTGTTGGATAGATGTGTGGCTATAAAGTGGTGCAGTGCAATAGTAATCCTCTATGGAGGAATCACACTTTAATTTAGAGTTGCAGGACAAGATGAGTTGATTTATGTGTAACACTACTGACACTCCTAACTGTGCTCTGTTATTACGACCAGTTTGGCAACTACGCTGTTGTTTGTATTTTAAGGGTCATTAGTCTATAGAACTGTTGGGTAGGTGAATCCTCCACTGTTACTTTTGACTTTTAAACTATTATTTAAGCTTATTGTTGCATATTACACTTGTCATACAATTTCATTTCATGTGAAGCTATTCTCTGAATGAGTTTTTAATAGTATCATTCTGTTCACCTTATAGAGCTCTTACAGTTTTACAGTTTTCAGGACATAAATGCTGTGGATGTCTGTGACAATGGGACTGCTATACTCACCTATTCCAGCAGCGAATCAGCTGTTTGGCCATTGGTGCCTCTGAATCCAAACACACTGCTGCATCATTACGCTTCATTGTCACTCTGAAAATCACATGGAAAAATATTAATCAAGTTCAAGAAAAGTGTGTGTGTGTGCTTGTGTGTATGTGAATATGTGTGAGTGTGTGTTACTGTGTGTCTGCAGCATCTGCAACTCACATGACTGTGACATTACTGCAGCTGGCACTTTTTGGTAAAACTAGAAGCTCTTTCAGTTGTCCCCTGACACCTTTTTGCGTTCTTGGACACAAGCATCTTCCTGGGACAAACACACTGTCTGACCTCCTCACTGCACAAGCAGAGTAACAGGATTGTTGGTTAGTTCAATACAGCACAACACAAACAGGGATTCATTACGGCAGGTTCACATGCTCAGTCCGTTTTTCTTAAAATTTTAACACTGATGTTTGTTTTAGCTGCAGTAAAAGATAAATGTTTAGATCCTTACCTGTGTTCAGTACACAGAGGAGGCTCAGGAAGGCAAGCTGACAGACTAGCTGGGAGTTAAGCTTCATGCTGGATGCAAACTGAGTGTTTGAGCTTTCGAACCACATGTTGCTTTTTTATACTGATGCTCCTCCCCCGACCATTCAGAGCTGGGCTTTCCAGCCAGGAAAATCCCTGAATGCACCTTCCTTCTTTCTCTCTGAACGTTACAAGATACTAAAGCCAGGATGCTTGGATCAAGGACAGAATTCCTCTGGATTTTTCAGACAACACTTGATGTCTTGAAGGACATACTGATTAATGTGTTTCCATTGTTTTCTGCTCTGCCCTAAAGTCTGCAGAGATAAACTCTTAAGGGCTTTTTCTTGTATAATTCTGCTAAAAATGATTACTAAGTTTCTTTTCATAAGGATTTATTGGCCGGGCACAGTAGCAGGAGTTAGTCTTAAAGGGGAAGAATATACCATCCTCAAGGCTTTGTTGAGATTTCCCACAACATGGCACTTCAATCTCTTTGCTGGCTCTGTGTCAACAAACCCATGTGATTTCCCCTAAGTCCCTGTCCCTGCCCTGAAACACTGATCAGTTACTTCCATACCTTTTACATAGCAAGGAAGACCTTTTGCTTCTCTCTGCTTGAATAAATAATAATGCATAAGATAATTTTACATTTTTGTGCATGTTTTTGCAGTAAACTGTTATACAAGATATCTTTTAACATTTGTGCTCATTACTTTTTTAAGTGTGCATTGTCTTGCTAACATAATTAAGGTTAATATTCCTTTGAAACCATTGTCTGTGTAGTCTGAGCATAAGTTAAGATTATAGTCAAGGATCATAAAAAACTATTTGTTTCATTTTCTGTAACAGCTGGGTTTTAATCAGAATGGGTGAACATCAGATCTTCGTGAAGCTCAATGAAGAGAAGCACATCCCAAAGTAAGTTTAGTCTCTTCACTAAGTGTGAAAAACAATGTGAAATCAAGGTACTGATTACATTTTTATGTGCTATTTGTCTGTGAACTTTTAGCTGTAATCCATCTTTTGTGTCTATAATCAGGTCAGACATCCTGTCACTGCTGAGGACCTACAACTGTTACCATGAAGGGAAAAACTTCCAGCTAAGGACTCGTGAGGTAAGAGAGGCTGAGTCCCATAGCTGAAATGAAAACCTTAACAGAAAAGACAATTGTTTTCAAATCACAACATGCTGAATTTAAAGCTTACACATTTACATACCAAATGCATCACCAGATGATGAGAAGAGAAAAGTTAGCACCAGATTTGCTTTCTTTGTGGAGACATTTCTGATTCCAGACCTGCAGATACTGATTTGTTTTCCAACATGGTGAGAAGCTGGTTAACCACAAAAAGCCCCCATTTTCCTCAAGATGAAGACAGACGAAGGGGGGCAGTCTTGCATTTCTCTGCTTAGCCAAACATTTTTCCATAGTAAACCTTTTGCTGTTGTGTATGTATAGTTGTTTGCAAGAGGGTGGTCATTTGTTTGATAATCATTCTATGGGTTTTATGGTCAGGACTTGGGAGTTCCCCTTTGTGTTCAGCAGCAGGTTTTTGAGAACGAGAGCAGTTGAATGTATGTTTGTCTGTGAATGACTGTTTGAGGGCAGGGCGCAATGGTCAAGATGTGGTCCTCATTTCTGACCCCAAAAATTACAACTACATTACCACTCAGTACTCTGTGACGTTGTAGAAAATTCCCCCACAAGCACATATTGTGGATGGAGGAAGCGCAATTATGACACTGTAATGATTTAATATAAATAACAAAAGATGCTGCAACTTTTACTAAGAAGGAGCTTATGTATTAATTACAGACAGTTTAGACAACGTACGATTGTATAAAAAATGACTCAGCACAGGTCAACTTAATAAGGGATCCAGTGAATGCATGCCAGCCTGTCCTAATTTGAGTCAGCCTGTGGTGTAAGAATCTGCCTGAAGCTTTGTGGGAGTTTACCAGTGTGTCAATATTTAACTATGTTGAAGGGGAGAAGAAAAGGAAAAGGAAAACTCTGTTTATCTCATTTAATGAAAAGTATCTTAGATGTGTGTGTGTGTGATATCTGTAAAAAGAGATAGTTGCACACTTTTTTTTATTCAAACTCTTAAACGTATCCATAAGGAACATTATTTGTGTGTTTGTCAGTCAGGTGTGCTTGCTTGTATGTCGTATTGTAGTGTAGTGTGTGTGAGGTAGCTTATTATGATGTTTTTATTAATGTTAAAGTGGGTGTTAGTTTGTTATATTGTGTTCAGCAAATAGAACTATTTGCTGAACACAAATAGTGTTGGTCATCCTGAAAATTATGGATTTCCTTCTGAAAAAAAAAAAACCCCAGGAATTTTGACAACAACAGAAATAGGATTTGAGACAACTGTCCGAACAGGAAAGCGACTCATTACTCATAAATGATAGTCTTAACAATACACAATGTTTAGTATAAATACTTTCTGCATACAGCATTTTGGTATTTTGCTACATTGATGATTTTGCAGAGTTAAATACTTTAGTGGTGTGAAGTGTGAATTAAAACATATTTGCCAGGTAATGAAACCTGTTAAAAATTGAAAAAGATTTTCATTGATCGTTTAAAAAATTCTCCGCAGTTTTAAAATAATTGTTAAACAATTTTCTAACACATATACCCTGTTTCTGTTGTTCTCTGCTATGATACATTTTCACATGATTCCACATTTGTCACGTGATTACATTTACTGTTGACACTCTGTCACAATATTATATCCCTTAGTTGGAGGCAGGTCAGGGTGGTGAATGCTTTAAGTACCAACCTTTAAGCAAGAGACTGAAGAAACTGGGTTAAGCCACTTCATTAGCTTTTCTTCAGTCTGTTCAGTTTTATACTTTCAACATCAGCTTACTTACTTTACTATTCCTCTCTCATCTGCTAATAGTTAAGGTGTGTAATTGGAAATGGATGATTTGGGTTAGAACTAATGTGCATGGTTAGGTTTAGGTGTTAAAAAATAAATGGGTCGGGTTTATAAAAATATGCAGTCACGGACTACAAAGTTTCTATTAATTAGTGTGGTTCCTGTCACATGACATGGTGCTATCCAGCACAAAACAACTGATTCTTGTCATCTTTTAATATCGAAGCCATGACTTTGAGACAACTAAATATTGTACATCTATAAAAGCATTTAAATTAAACACTGTTTAGGCTGGCCCAAGTAAAGTTGGGTCAGTTATTAGTCAGTTATTGGATCAATTAGGTTTTCTGCAGTAAAAACCATATAACTGCCCAGTTCTACATGTTGTGCACATATATATGGTAGATTTGTTTTTTAAGATGTACTGAACATGACAAGAGTACAGTTTAAAAGTGAATGCGAAATCAGTAAGGTGTCTGTACTGCCAGCAGCTGTCTGTATGCATTTCATCACCAAATATATTCAGCATACTGGCTTTTAGAATACACAGTATAGCTCAGTAATACATTACTCTATATCATCTTTGCTTTCATGTTTCTGGATGGCTTTTAGTTTGTATGCCATGGGAGTATTTCTTGCTCAGCATAGTGTTACTGAAATTCATTTGCAAGCATCGTCAACACCATCGATATTTTGCAGCTGCAGAAGTTATGTCAACACACTCTGATCACTTAGGTGATATGAAGTTAGATAAACATTCCATTATAGTAAGAAGAAAATGCACAGGTTTATTCTTGTTCAGTATTTTAGATTAAGTTTTGATGCTTCAACAATGTCCTTTTCATAGAAAAGAATAGTAGAAATGATCTATTTTTCTTTTTCCACCTTTTTTTTAAATCGTCAAAAATATATTTTTAAATGACATTCTACCACAACACTGATATGACCTAAATCTGTTGTTAGTTATACAGTCAGACAGTAAAAAAAACTGTTCGTATCAATTCTCATCCTTTATCCATTAGCCTTGTTCGCAGGCTTTGTTTAATCCCTCTGACTCAGTCCTCCTACAGTATCTGAGCTGATGAAATGGCAGACTGTGTAATTAAGAAATGTTTTTTGTTCTTTGCTTAAGAACTGAACAAAAAGAGAATACACTGACAAACTGAGCAAAAATCAATAATTAGGCTTCAGCAAACATTTTGTTTCAGAAAGCTGATTCTTGACAAACAGCAAGTGACAAAGCAATCTCAACTCAAGCACCAGCTGAATGTCATTTATGCAGAACGGAGTCTAGATATTTTGTGGATATAATGGTCAAAACATTACACAGCAGTGACATCCGCAGATTGGAGGAACGTCTAAATCCCAAAGTGTGGAATCTAATGGGAAATTTTAAAAATGTTAACCACGTGAATGAGACTTGCACTATTACTCATGTGACCCAGACAGTTTGACCAAACAAGTTTGATGTAAACAGGTTCGGTGTGAAAACGAAGAGGTGACTTAACGGTGTGTTGTTTGGAAGATTAGGTCATAATTACACTGTGGAGGTGTAGTCAGGTGATGTGCATTGCTCATGCTGATCAGGTGGTTCACTTTTTGAGTTCACTGTCAGTCAAAGTTACCTAAACCTGATCTTTTCAGGTGTAAACAAGCCCAAGCATGTGTGACTGTTCAGAGAATAACCGTTTTACCTGAAAGCTTGGCTGATTGCTGGATGCTTTATATTTTCCACTCGCCTTTCAGATGAAAGAGTCAGATTAGCCTTATTCTTCAGGAGCTCATTAACTTAGTTGATTTGTTTAGAGGTGATGTAAAGTTACTTCTTTTTCTGATAATTCTTAATTATTTTATGAGAAAAACTTTGAATTTCATGAATGTTTAAATCAATTCTTATCACCTTTTCCTGGGACTTTTTCAGATCTTACCAATTTCAGCAAATTTCAGACTACATATGTTCCCAGCACTATAAGATCTCTGGAAAAGACACAGTATCAGGACAGGGTAGATAGCTTCCAGTTATTGTGCTTCATACAAGTGGAACGATGGGAAGAAGCTTTTAAAATGGCCTTTTAGCTGACAAAGAACAATTCTCTGTGTTTTCTGTTGTTGTATCATGATCATAATTTATTCAGTAACTTTATATGTTCTTGTAACCTTTTTAGTCCTTTAAAAATATACTTTGTTTTAATTCATTATCATGTTTAAATCAAAATTCAATTACACCTAACTCTGGGCTACTATTTTGCCTTAATAAAACATTGTGCAAGTGTCAAAAGAGGTCAGCTGAATTTGATTCAAATACATGATGTTTTTACTGTAACATCTCTTGTGTAGTAATCCAAATATCTATCAGTGTAAGTACATAACGCCCTCTAGTGGCTGTGTTTTAGTAATTTTACCTTCAGAAACTCACCGCTAGCAAGCAGTGGTGAGCTGTGAATCTGCTAAACAAAAATTACACATTTGAGTGTATCATATATTCTTTTGAATTGTGACCACTGATGCTTTTCCCTTTTTGTATATTGTAGCAATATAATAATATATTACTTTAAAACAGTAATATTAATATCATTATATTTCTTAATAATAAATAAAATATTTATAGTTACCCTTAAAATAAAAGGAGAGAATTAGTAACATCTATGCACAGTTTAAGTGCAGTCTAACATAGCCTACTGATTGTGCAGAATGCTTAATTTATACGATTTTAATCTCATTTAAATGTTACTCTACTATATATTCACACACTTTAATTATTTCATACATTCATTTTTAAATTTATTGTAATATAGAATTTAAATTGAAAAACATCAAAATGATGTTTTTGCATTTGGAGTTAAGGTACAGACTAGACTTAAACAAAGATGATGGGATATTAGAGAAGAATTTGAATTCTTCTCTAAAATGTTAAGGTATCTCACAATTGCACCTCTGATTATCTTCAGCCATTGTCTATAAATAAGAATGAGATTATGTAGATGTAGCCTACAGGGATAATTACATGTACCTTACCTGGAGGCATAGTTTCCCACAACATTTTGAATCTTTAAATACCCTTTTGGCCATGGTACTTAAGCATGACTGCAACTAACAATCATTAACTTCTAGACTCAGTTATTTTTCACTTCACCGGTCACTCAATACAATATTAGATATTTGTAGTGTACAAGAACACACCCTAAAATTTCAGTATTGTTTTGTCTAAGCAGTAGTTCATAACTAAACATGGTTAATCTAACCTTATTATATAAGTTAATGTAACTTATATATATATATATATATATATATATATATATATATATATATATATGGCTTTTAATTGTAGAAAGAAAACTTCTTTTTTTTCCATTTCAACTTTTTATTACAAATGGTTTTAATCTAAACAAAAACTATGTAAACATGTAGATTTGAGTCTTTAGTGCAGACAAATAAATACTGTAGATCTTCACTAATTTCATTGTCCACATCAGCAATGCACACAATGCGTTTCTTCCTGAGGTTCCTCCAGTCTTGTTTGCTTACACCACCAAAGTATCCACAGGACTTTCCACAACAACAGCATATCTTTTCAAGTCCTTATTTGACCGAACAGCCAGTCAACAGGGTCTTTGCCCCTGCAGTCTTGTTCTCTGCTCATTTTGAGGGAAAAATCCTCTGTGCAGTTTGTGTTCATACTGGAGGGTCTGGAAGTCCTTGTGCGAGGAGAAACACGGGCAACTGAAGCTGAGAGCTTCATTTGAGCCTTTGAGAATTGACGAATCCTGGGAGACCTCAGTAGTCTGACAGGACCATAGCTCAGGGCTTCAACAGGACGTGCAAGAGCCTGTATGCTGGTCATGTAGTCCTCTTGAGACTGGGATCCATTGGATGGCTGAATTGCCAAGGGATGGACTGGCAAGTCCTCAAGTGTCTCAGTTATGGTGGGCAAGACAGGTCGTGACAACAGCAACCTCCTGCGTTTCATGCTACAGGGAGAAAATAAAAATAGGTGATTCTTCTTGATTTATTAAAAACAATGTCAAGTTATTCTAACTTCCTACTTCTGTAAGGACAACTTATGTTAAAACATTTGCAACAGGAGTTGTATGTTTATACATATTTATTGTATCAAATACTGTCCTTCATCATCTGATGGATCAACTGCTTTAATACACCAATTAATTATACATTATATTATCTTTTATGTTTTGATCAGTAGGAATCACAAATTAAAAACTGTCTAAATCAGTATAAAACATTTTGCAGTTTAATGTAAATAACTGCTTCACAAAAATCAAAAAGTAGCTTTGCTTTTTAAGATGACTTAACTATATCCTCTGCAATAAGAATCAGATTTCACTGGAAAGGAGGAAGAAAGAATCATCCTTACCTTTGATTGCTCAGTTGTTACTTAGAAATGCTGGGATAAACAGAGTGATGTCTAATTAGTGCAGCAGCGTATAAGGGGACTGGAGTGTGTACCCAGGCTTTATAGAGGCAGGCTGCGGTAGAGTGATTAACCATTCCTTCTAAAAATAGCTCGGCTGAGCTTACTTCCATCTGTGTGAATCAGTATGAGTGTGTGCATGTGAGGGTGTGTTCATGCCTGCTCAGGAAACTCAGGAGTGGCGGGTTAGGAGGGTCGAGTGGTGCAGCTGCGCTGAATGTTTACACTCCAGAAACAATGAAGCCCTGTAAGAACAACCAGAAATCTGCTTTTTCTTGATTGTGTTCAGTTAACAAAGATTAAAACACATACTTTTTATAAAGTTGCACATACTCGTGTAAAATCACTTGATTGATTCTCTGGTTTTAAAACTATGACCGGCCAGTTGGAATTGTTTATTGGAAAATTGTGTCAATCACATGTTTTCCATGTGAATTGAATCAGGAGGAAATTGAAAAACACACATTTACAAGGCTGATAAGAATGAAAAATTGGTGAACACAAGTAAATATTCGGTCTAAATAGAAAAACTGAAATCCTCACGTCTTCTCAGTGGTCTCGTTTCCAGACATAAGAAGTTACTCAGTTATTCCTGATATATTTAGGCATATCTCTCTGTTTGTGGTGTCAAAATTTTGTCTTTTATCTGTTTAACTTTGGTGTTATAATCTCTGTAAAGAACTGATTAAGACCTTTTCATCAGAGAAATCTGTGTTTAAAAGCCTGGAATTTATTATGGGTTATTGAATTAGTTATGATGATGATATAACAACCTGTTTGAAGTGAGGAAAACAGACTTTTTACTCAGTGTGGCAACAAGCAACTACATTATCACTTGTTGCATATCTTTTTTTAATCGCTGGGTTAGATGCAGTGTCGGCAAAAATAAATGGACTGACTCAGGCATAATCATTCAGGACAAAATAATGGACAATATTATTCATATTTGTCACATCATACCCCCCCTTGTAGGTCTACGTGACCTACAGCAGTCATGACTCTCTTCTCTTCACTTCTGTCTTCTCAGACATGACTTCACCCTTGCACTGTGGAAAAATTAGGGTGGATCAGACCTAACAGAATTTCTCCAAGGGTTCTCTGTACAGCTGTGTGCGACTGTTCCTGCACGTACACCTGATACTGAGCCACTGTGGAGGCCAGCCAGCAGGATATCCTTTGTGAACACGATTGCTGATAATTATTTTTTTTGTGTGCTGTTCTGTGTGTAGGAGAATGGAGAGCTTATCCTAGAGGGGCTGTTGAACATCTACTGGGGTCTCCGCCGACCAATAAGACTTCAGATGTACGATGACAATGAAAGATTTCGTCTGAACAGGTACAACAGTCTGATTCTGACTATAGCAGACCTTTATGTTCTCAACAAACAGCAGGGGGTCTTGTTATAAAGAAGAAGTTAGGTTGCTTTAGTGATATGGATTAGTTAATGCTCTGACCGCCACAAAACATTCAGACACAACCAATGCGGACCCTGGAGTTTTATCTAAGGACACAACAGACTGATAGGAAGTGGGATTCAAACCAACTACCTGTCAGTTATTGGATGACTTACACATTTACCTGAGACACTGTCACTGTCACATCCAAAACTTGCTCTATATTCTCAGGTGCATGAATCTAAGCCATTTGATGGTCATGTTAGGCAAAAAAGATGATGCTTTGATCTTTTAACAGTTTTAATGCAATATTTATAGCTTCCTTAGAGGCTGAAAAATAAAAAAAAAAGTAGTAGACAGAAAACCGTCACATGATAGAAAGCTGTTTAAAGTGAAACTTCAGTACTTAATGAATGAAGTTTAGCTGAGCTAGAAATTTTCTGACTGTGGCATCACATTTCTACTAATCTAATACCTGGAAAGTTAGTTTTCATTTATCCTTGGCTACATCCATGATGTTGACCTTGTGTGGGCAACAGAAAAACTTTTTAAATAAAGACTGAGTTAACATTCAGTGGAACTTGAATTTTCAAGCCACAATTAAGGCATTTTTCCATTTTCTTTTTCCTTCAATAACACTAGACCTGTTGTGGCAAATCAGTCATCTGCAGAATCCAACAATAACTCCCTGAACAGAGAACCTGGGCCAGCTGGTGAGCAAAAACACGTGCAAGTCTTCTCACACACACAGAACTGCCGGTTTAATCTAGATTACTCACACACTCACACTTTGAAAAGGATTATGGCTCTGCAAGTGCTTCATTCAGCACATCTAATGGAAAGCTTGGCTCACGTGTTGTAATATATTTAGATCAAATCTTGATCAGGCCATAAAAACTAAAAATGAACACGAGGAGACTCCCTATTCATAGGCCTGACATTGGCTTTTGTAGGGATTTTGTCAATTTATCGCTCACAGACAAGAAAAAGTTTTCTTTCTTAACAATGAATAATAATATATAGCTCTGCATTTGGCCTAGATGTACTACAGAGTAGTCGGCTGCCATGTTGGTGCGAATACTCACCCTCAAATCCAGATTTATGAGATTATGATCCTTTATTTGTTTTAAAACAGCAAATAACTGAGCCATGTAATATTTTTCATTCATTTCAGGTAGTTTTAAATGTCAAGATGGATATTTGCAAAGCTCCGTGTGACACGAATACACTACAGCAAAGCTGACAATGCAGCTAGTTTTCAGTCTATTACAACTAAATTTGGTTTCTGTGTATATTTATAGTTATTATCAAGTGCAAATGTTTTTGGTCCCTCATGAAATAAACAGTAGGCCACAGATCTTTTTTTTAAAAAAAACAAAAAACACTGTCTAAGACTATATCAAGACTTTATCACTGATACTGTTACTTTTAATTCGCACCTAATGAAACAATAATATACCATTATTTACTGATTTAACAGATTTAGTACACTATTCACTGATACTGATACACTGATACTGCATTTAGTAGTTGTATTTCAGAGGCATGTATTTGTACTTTTGAATTTATCTTTTTTTATCTACTTCATACTTTCATTACAGCATTTTTTAGGCGCATCTGTGAAATTCCGTTTAGTACAACAACTCTTCAAACATGTCTATTTTTGTAAACCTATGATTTTAGTTTTTTTGGCATTGTAAATTATGCAAACTTGCATGTAAAATCCTTCCATATATTGGCCCACATATTGTATCTAAACGATGTATGAAGTATGGCCTATCTACATTTTCATACCCATTTTCATACATTTTCAAAATTGTTGGTAAAAAGTCATTTTTGTACTTTCTAATATGATGTAATTATCATCTAGATTAAAGGCGGTACAAGGTGTAAAAAAAAATACTAAAAAACAAAAAAAAAAACCTTTCTTCTGCTTATCTAGTATACTAAAATATGTGATTGTGGTTGGATTTTTTTTTTTGTGTGAACGATAGATTTTGGCTTTCATTATGTTTTCCCCTCTGTCTGTAAAGCGTCTTGAGATGGCATTGCCGTGATTTGACGCTATATAAATAAAGTTGAATTGAATTGAATTGAATTGAATTGAATTGAATTGAATTGAATTGAATTGAATTGAATTGAATTGAATTGAATTGAATTGAATTGAATTGAATTGAATTGAATTGAATTGAAAGTCCATATAAAATGTGCTACTGGTTAAAAAAATGGTCTCAGTTATAATTTAATTCTGCAAATGAATCCAAATAAAACAACATTTGTACAATTGAAGAGATGACACACCCTCTAATGCATGTGTAAAAAGAGATGATCTTCTATGCATCACTAAGGTGGTGACATGGGAGGTCAGGAAGAAGAAGACTCCCCACAGCTGCTGAGGACTCGGAGTGATGCTTCCTTCATGCGGGTTCAGAGGCGGTCAAACACACACTCTGCCAGAGACTTGCAGCGCTTGAGAACACACAGGTTCTCAATCAACGGTCACTTTTACAACCACAAGGTACAATAAACAGAACACACTTGCTAGCATACATCTATGTATCCCCTTGTTGACATATCTCCAGGTGCAAAGGGGCAGAGTTTCCTTTCACTGTACTGTTCTGGGTTTCACAATAGCCTGCTGTGGGCTGATTTCATCAATGTGCCACAGAAAACAAGGATACACAGAGGGCCTGCATCAGTTTCTCCTGGGTACAGCATGTGTAAATGTTCATGTTGGACAGATTCCAACTGCAGATGGAGGGATTTCCTTTCTGTTTTAGATTTCCTGGCCAAAATGTCCAGTCTTTAAGTCAAGGAATCAATAAAGTCTTGGAGTGTACTCACTGTTGTGTTTTTATATATTGTCTACTTCAGCAAGATGTTCTCATTCATCCTAGTCTGCATGTTTTTTTGTTTTTTTTTTACCTCCAGACATCTGTTTTTACACCAGCTTATGGTTCAGTTACTAATGTTCGAGTAAACAGCTGCATGACAACAGGACAAGTCCTCAACCTGCTGCTTCACAAGTTCAGGGTGAGCAGTAACATCTGGTCTCATCTCTTGTGGGATTTCAGAAAAAATTTGAATAATTTGTTTCTTTCAAGGTGGAGAATAAATCTGAAGAGTTTGTTCTCTATATGGTGCATGAGACTGGCGGTAAGTTGTTTTGAAACTGGATTTTTTTTTTTTTTTTTCTTTTTGTACCTGTGGTCATGAACAGTTTTTCAATTCTCTGCGACCTTGTAGAGAGAACCCGGCTGAGGGATGGTGAACACCCGCTGGTGACTCGTGTGCTTTACGGACCCTGTGAGAAAATTTCCAAAATCCTTATCACTGAGGCCGATTTGGGAGAGGAAGTCACATATGATGTGAGTCTGGGCCTGTTGCCACAAGTCTGCTGTTTAATGTTTTTCATGATAAGTGACTTATTCATTTTTGTCCAGTTACACAATGGGCCAGTGATAAATAATTTGGCAAGCCAAGGAAAGATATCCTGTTGTGAGTTGTAATAAAAATAAGACAGGTGTGAACTATAAATAAAACAGCTTGCTTGACAACTTTATGCTATACTTTATCACTCTTATTCACATCAGCTCAAGTTTTATGTTTTTTTATTTATTCAACTTTATTCTAACAGGTAAGACCCATTGAGATTAGAAATTTTCTTTTTCAAGGGAGCCCTTGACAGCAGTAGTCCAATTTCCATTACAAGCAGTACTCATTAAGACAACCGGTATTAACACAAATGACAGTATAAAACGTATACATTTTAACACTATGAGGGAAATAGAATAGGGAAAGCACAGTTAGCTGGACAAGCAATTACAGAAACCTGTTGAGTCACCCTCATAATACTTTAGGACATTTTTAAAAGCTCTACCTGAGATCAGCTCTGAAAGTTTTAACTTTGTAAACTGTTCCAGTCTGCAGGCGCAGAGTTTAAAAGCCTTTTTGCCAAGTTCAGAGCGAGCTTTGGGGGCTATCAGTAAAAGAAAATCATGTGCAAACAATACTTCCATTCACCAATTTTTTAAACCATTTATGGGAGTCAGCTTCCTATTAAACAACATAGCTTTAGTTTAGTTGCATCAGCACTAACTTCAAATCAAGCAGTCAGTACTGTGGGTTAGGGTTACTTTTGAACAAGGGTGGCAACACAAGTAAACCACAATATCATCTACATAGCAAATAGATTGTGTAATTAAAATCTTGACCCAGATTGTTGACATAGAAAATAAACGTGTACCCAATACCGAACCTTGTAGAATCACCGCCTTAACATCTAAAACTCTAGAGAGACTACCATCATGTTTGATGCACTGAGTTCTTTGAGAACGGTAATTATTAAACCAGCCTGCCGCCTGCTCAGACAATTAATATTTATAAGTCTTTGCTTTATGATGCAATTATTAACAAAAGGTCCACCTCATCTAAAGCAACAAAAAAAATATTGCTAACTGATTCAAGTATTAAACCATAATTTGTTTCATTTGACATTATTTAGGTGTGGTACTTACCTTTTTTGTCTCTGTTTACATATATCTGCATGGTATGGTATAGTGTAATAAAATAGGGACATAAGTATCTCTTGTTGCCTTTGTTAATGTTTTAATTCTTCTCCCCAGGTTGCCCAGTACATCAAGTTTGAGATCCCTGTTTTAGACAGTTTTGTAGAAAAACTAAAAGAGGAAGAGGAACGGGAGATAATCAAACTGACAAGAAAGTGAGTCAAAAGTCTCTCTACTCTACTAAACGAGTTGCTAAACTAACTTATCTCATTATGTGAAGCTAATTTATCCTTTCATGCGTAGTGGCTCTATAGTGGGCACCTATTTACAATCTTTTTCCTTGCATATTCATGAATGAGGATGGTATTTTTGTAAATAAACCACTTCAGTCGATGTTAGTGAGTCATCCAATACGTTTCCGCTCACTGGAGAATAAATAAAGATATGATATAATTGAAAATAATGTAATTACACAAGTTTGCCTCAATAAATAGGAAAAGAAAATTATACATCAATTTACATAGTATAATGATGATTATATATTATTTTATAGAATACATTAAAATAAATTGTAAATCATGATAAATTCTAAATATGAATAATAAAAAAAAGTAGCATTGTATATGTTTGTATAGAAGTAAAATACTGTATTTAAAAAAAGTTGCAGTTTTTTATTATTTCATGCATGAAAGGGTTCATATGTGTGTCTCCTATGAGAACTTCAGAATCATAACACACAGTGTTATGATTCATAACAGGACAGTGTTTGAAATGCTTATCACTGTTTGAAGGCTTTTGTCAACATACAACACATAATACTCACATTGTGTTTTTTATTACTTATGTGGTGGTTGCTTAACATAACTCTCATTAAAACTTATATTATTGCATTTGAATATGATGGCCAACTTTAAAATGAGGTAAGGTCAGATTTAATATGTTTTACTTTGAGCATGTAACTTGAAAGATTAGCTGTTAAGTGTCAAAAACAGGCTCTCATTGGTGACCTTCTGATTTGGTCTTTTAATGACATATGTGATAAGAAAATTATTTACCATCTTCTATATTAAAGAGCACATATGTAGATCAACTACAAGTTTGGAATGATATGAAGAAAAAGTTTCAAACAAAAAAAAACGTTTTAACCGTTTTCATTTTAACATTCATTTGTCACCCATTAAAATTGGTTTTTTTGTAGTTCATTTTTTATATCCATCACAGTTTATACCTGCATAACAATAAAATTTACTTTAGTAAAGGAAAAGGACAAAAGCAACATCTTTTTTTTTTTAAATGCCATCCTATAAAGATTCATTGTGTCGGAGGGGCAAAAATTCAATGTGATATATAAAAATATATTATGATTGGGGAGGAATTGCTGTTTTATAACATCAGAATGAACAGTTTTAATCCAAGGACACCATAAGTATTTGTCTCTGCTTGCCACTGTAGTTAATACAATGTCAGTACCAGAGGAGTCAAAGCAGACAAACCTCCAGGAGCAACTATTTAGAGATTTTGGCTGTAGTTTTAAATGTGACCAGAGGGTGAAGTAGAGTTATTCTGTTGTTTAAAAGCTGCCATTTATGGTGCTATGTACAGTATCAATACTTTCTACACACAGCAAGGTGTGTCTTTAATAATCATGTGTGTTTTTCTTCTCACATCTGCAGGTACAGCGGTCTGAGGTCCATGATTCTATATCAGCTTGAATGCAAAACTCACAACAGTGACATAGTATGAGTTTTGTGTGCATGAGTCTTGTGTGTAAATGTGTGTGTGTGTGTGTGTGTGTGTGTTGTTGTTGTTGTTGGGGAGGGAGTGTGGGTGTGTGTGTAAAGAGAGGAGTATGGAAGCAAAGGTTTGAATGCAACACTAAAGATTGTTGATTTACTGTGGGAATATTTTCAAAAACTGTAGTGAATTTAACAGTGAGCAAGTACTTCAACTTTTAGAAGTCAACAGTTTGTAGGATCTCTTTGTATTATCTGTTCTTATCACTGTTTTGATATTGGCCATTAATATATTCACACTTTTTATTAAAACTCCCTCAGTGCATACTGATATTTATACACAATGTTTTTTGCAATGTTTTTTTTCTACTTTGGACCTTTTAACAAAACTGCTTCACAGTTGTATCTATGGACCTTTCAATGAGTGATATGGGGATTCTAATAAAAGAATATAATGTTGTCCTGATGCTGGATCTGTCCTGATACGAAACACAACACCCAATTTGAAGTTCTCAGAAAATGAAAGAAAGAAAAATAGCCATTTTGAATATTTCCTGCACTTTCACAACACAAGCACAGATTAGCATTGTTCTTTTGAGCAGTCCTCTTTGTCAGCTCGTTCCCATGAGGTTTGTGTGTATTTGTGTGTGCGTGTTTCCAAGTATCAACATTACACAATGAGGGTATCCTGAGAAAGCAGACCAGTTCCTTTTTCCCACAGTTTTACAGAGACTGTTGTTATAGTGATGGACCCACCTTGACCATACAATCGGATGACCAGAGCTGTTATTTTTTTTAATGGGTTGGTAATAGTGACATAATCATAAACACACATAAATGATTCACAAACTATGAAAATGTCTTTTTTTTTATATCACAAAATACAAACACTGTTCAAACGCAGCTCCTTCAAGTCGTTTGCAGAAATATGGAAAAGGAATATGCTAGATAGAAAACAAACATACTAAAACAAAATGTTACAAAGTTAATTGTAGATGTAATATTCACTCTCCAGCATACAAAAGAAATGTAGGCTTGTACACATACGAATTTAGCTGATTCCAGTATAGACAACTACAACAAAGTTAGACACAGAAATTGTAGCTGAGCCCAATTGTTTATACTGTACACAATAACTATCAAATTGTCAGTGGAATACTAAAATATGAATTAGTACTTTTTTTTAGTAAGTAGTACTAATTGGTACTGATTGTATATATTAATTTTTCCAATTAAAGAAACTGCTTTGGTAAAACAAAATCTACACAGATTATTTGAGAAAGCAGCTGAACACATTTCACTGTGACAATACCTTATGATCACATAAATACTTTTTTTTTTTTTTTTTTAAAGCAATTGATGCAAAAATTGATTCAACCACTGCTCATAATACTGTTCAGAAAAGAAAAGCAGAGGGGTGACAAAAACAGTTTGCTTTGTAAAACATAGCTAAAAAGAGAATTAAAGTTTTGTAAGTCATGGTCTTTTCTTTATTTTTTTTCTTCTTTGATTGATTTGATTGTTATCAAGTAAACGTAAATGGAATCATGAAAAATATAAAGGACAATGAGAATACATCAGTATAACGTCTTTTTATTTTGTTTATATGCTGAAGCTGATTTTAAATACGACAAAACTTTCTTTACCCAGTACCTCATGATACATTATTAAGGACTGGCTCCTTGTTCAATCATTTGGTTTTTTTTTTTATTACCTTACTGAATGCGCTTCTCATTTCTCTCCTCCCACTGTCTTCACTTCAGCAGTCCAGTAGGTGGCGGTGATGTTACCAACACCCCGCACTGCACCCGGCCGGCCACCGTAGACAAACAATAAATGTTCGTGCTATGGAATCGACGGTTTATGATCATAGATATTATGCCTGTCACCTTTGGGACGACTAAGTGTAAGAAGTGACTGAAAAAGCGAGAGCGACGTCTTTAGATGTCATTACGTTGACAGGGTACAGATATGGCTCAGAGTTTAGACGCGAAAGTAGTTATAGTCGGTTGCGGGATATCAGGTGTAGCCGCGGCGCAAAAACTCGTTAAAGCTGGATTTAATAATGTACGTGTAATTGAAGCTACTTCAAGAAGTGGAGGACGAATAAAGACAAGCAAACTTGGTGAGCATGCACGCATAAAACATGCATGCTGTTATTTGAAACAGACTCTGGAAAATCGGAAGATGAAAAATTGTGGATCTGCAGATCTGTAAAATAGATGAATGATTGTTTTAGATTCCGAAGTCAAACTTTCTGGAGAAAAATCGCTTGTTACATGATAATCAAGCTTAATTTCTCAACCAGTTTTTTTTGTTTTTGTTTGTTTTGTTTTGTTTTTCCTTTTGTAATAGTTAAACGAATGAAGTTACACACAAGTCCGTTTTGTTTTTCTCAACAGGCAATATCATTACCGAAATAGGTGCAACTTATATCCATGGTCCATCTGAGAAAAACCCAGTGTTTCGTCTGGCTCGTGACTATGGCCTGCTGGATCCAGAGGTCCTCACCCCAGAAAACCAGTCTGTGGATGTTGATGAATATCCTCCTTGTGTCCCCAACTGGTTCAGCAGTTCAGGTGACCATATGAACAACCCAGGATTGAGATTCAACACATTTTGTTTCCTATTCAAAGACTGCTAAAAGGCATTAAGTTCATCCTAATGAAAAACATTATGTGCCATGCAGTTTTTATTGAATTTTGGAGGCAATTTTAACTGTGATGATTGTGTACTTCAGGTCAGAGGCTGAGTGCAGACTCCATGAGTCCATCTTTAAAGTTGTTTCACGAGCTTCTGGATAATACTTGGCAGTTTAGGAAGCAGAAAGAAACATCAGGAAACAGCGTTGGACAGTTCATCCGTTCAAAGGTATTTTCTTTTTCAGCATCCGAGATTATGTTTTTATTTATGATGATAAACTTACTTTGATATTTTGTAGGCACAAAAACGAGCATTAAAGATATGGAAAGATAAAGATGAGCCCACCAAAAAGCTGCTGCTGTCTGGTATCAGTACCATGTTGAAGGTGGAGTGCTGCGCCAGTGCAACTCACACCATGGATGATATAGATTTGGCTGGATATTCCATGTATAAGAGTATCAAGGGTGTGGACTGTACATTCCCAAGGTTTGTTCTGCACTACCTCACAAGCACTCATATGAAGCAAATAAAGGTTATGAAACTTGATGAATAGGTTGATGGATTGAATTTACTCTTTTTTCTATTGAGTTGGTCAAGTCAATACGATAAGCTTTACCTGAAATGAAAAAAAAATTAGTGGCAATTTCTGTTACTTAATTGTATACATATAAAATATTACATTATATTTGTAATGTTATTTAGTTCACCTTTCCATTTGTGGGTAGTGTTGTCATTAGTAGAATTATTAGAAATAATTGCAGACAGATTCCATGGTAGAAAGTACCCATTAAATCCAATCGGTAAGTGTGTCCAAACTTATGACTGTTACCATAAGTTTGAATGCAGGTAAAATTGCTAATCTCTTCAGTTATTTACTGCACCACCTAGAATGCATCTCAGTAGTAGATAGTAACTTTAAATTTCCAACACAATCTAATCACCATCAGGAGCGTTTCATCACTGTCAAACGTTGGTCAGAC
The DNA here is from genome assembly GCF_933228915.1 of Telmatherina bonti. Classification (NCBI taxonomy): domain Eukaryota; kingdom Metazoa; phylum Chordata; class Actinopteri; order Atheriniformes; family Telmatherinidae; genus Telmatherina; species Telmatherina bonti. The sequence goes on along the minus strand of NC_136629.1, from coordinate 25,035,723 downwards.
AACATTTATAAATATCAGTGTTTACTATAATACTGCGTAAATTTGTTTGGACAGAAATCTGTTAGAGGGCTATTAAGGTGAAGTCAGGTAACTAGTCTGTACTATTTCTGTGCAGCGGGTATGAAGGCCTGATCAGCCACATGATGGCAGAGCTCCCCGCTGACCTGGTGACCTACAATCAACCCGTTCGCTGTGTCCACTGGAATGGCACAGAGAGCAGAGTAAATCCTGTGACTCTGGAGTGTGACGATGGGGAGAGGATTGCTGCTGATCATGTTATTCTCACTGTGCCTTTGGGTATGTGTTTACTCATACAATGCACTGTTTTTCATTTAAGCATGTGAAGCCATATAATTTCAAATGAGGTGGTGTGACTTCCATCAAAGCTGAAGGGGTTTTCTTGCTTTAGAGATTTGCTGTTTTGCAACATGAATTCCGTTATGAAATTTACCCCTTTACTCAAATGAATCAAATCTTTATTAATTGCATGAAATGCATAAGCAATTTTTGTATTATAATAATTTACCATACAAAATAAAAGGAGGTCAGGTGGTTTTAGCTCATCTAGATAATCAAATATGTTAGCAACAGCTACTTTCACACACACACAGAATAACTGCCTTATGAATAGTGTCATGGATTTACGCAATCTGTCATTAGAGTTGCGCTTTGACCAGCAGACTTTTTTAAGCAACTAAAAAAGTTTCTTTAGACAGATGCTGTGTTTATTGTGTTTCCACCAGATGGAAACATCAGAGGTTTTGATGTTTTCATTTATGATGTTGATGTTTTTATTAGAAGATTTTGTATTTCTCAAATAACCTAAACACCTTCATAACTTGCTGTACAGTCTCTTGTCCTTTTACAAGATCCCCTTCCCCCTCTCTTATGAATACGTTATAAGCCCAAGTAGAAACATAGTTTTTAAGAAGAGAAAAAAAACAAACCCTGTGGTACATCCTATGCTTTAAACATACTTGGAACTCCTCTGCATCTGCATCAGTGCCCCACAAACACACCTACATGTTGTAGTGTTTTGCTGTCACTTGAAGGCACTCTCAGAAATATACAGAACAGTTTGAGCTGCAGCCTCTTTTGCATGTGCTAGTACTGCTGTTGGTCATTGAGCTTTGCTCTGCACATGCTGATACAAATCTCTGCAAGCATACTTAATGGATCTTACTAGTCATATTGAAGATTTACTGGGAGATGAATGAAGAAACTGATCAAAGGAAAACAATTAAAAATCTTCAGTGATCCCACCCATCAACTGTTGGCGGCTGCCTGATGTTCAGCAGCGATGTCACACAACTGCTATGTGTGTGAGGTACAAGGGACAGCGGGACCAAACTGACTTTTGTCTCCTTTTCCAGATGGTTCAATGATCCATAAGTCAAATATAAGTAACTCTTTCTTTGTCTGCAAAGCATGCGTACCCATCCTGCTGAGGATGCATCCTTGACTTAAAGAAGCACATGCTGTTTAGTCTCTGGTCTGTAGTCTCAAGACCTCAAGGGTTTTTAGTTTGTGGAAATATTTCTTGTTGATAAAATTCCACTTGGAAAGTTATTACAATTTTTCATTTCCTTTTTTTTGTCAGGATACCTCAAGAAGCACCACTCAACCCTGTTCTCTCCTCCTCTTCCAACCCACAAGCTGGACTCCATTCAACAACTAGGATTTGGTACATGTGACAAAATATATGTTGAGTTTGAATCACCATGGTGGGATGCTGACTGTGAGGCTATCTACCTGGTGTGGGAAGATGAGGTTTGTAGCAATACCTTTGAGACAAGTATAAATTGACTCATTAATTATATTCTTTGTATTTAAATTTATTCAGCTGCACAAAAGGTTTTATAACCACATTGTACTTTTAGAAATTCTAACATGCATTTGTAATTTCTTAATAGTCATAATGTATGTTGTTTTGCTAATCCTATATCTTCAAATGACATAAAAATCTTTTAAAATTTATTTTAATGTCTTTTAAATCTGAGCTACACCATTAATATTTTTTATGTTCTTTGTCATCAGGAGAATATTTCAGACCAAGTGTCGGATAAAAGGAAATCCTGGATTAGGAAGATACCAGAGTTTACAGTGATCAAACCCTCTGAAAAGTCAGCAATGTTTTTGTCACTTAAGAAGTAATGTTTTTTATTTCTTTAGAAAAATCAAGGGTTTATGTTTAAAATCTTTTTTCTTTTTAACTGTGAAATTTTCAGGGGTAGTCATGTACTCTGCGGCTGGATCTCAGGCCACGAGGCAGAATACATGGAGACGCTTTCTGAGGAGGACATCAGGCGTTCCATCACAGAGCTCATTCACACATTTACAGGTGAAGCTGACATCTGATTTAAAGAAAAGAAAACCATAAACATTGTGGTACTCAGATTTTTCAGAGCAGTACAATATGTCCATCTATACTTACTTTTTATCAACACAAATAGTAATAGCAGTTTATAAACAGGTAGCCATCACACTGGAACATAGGTGTCACGCTCTGGCCCATGGGCCAATTTTGGCCCACAGTGTAATTATATCTGGCCCACAAAGGAATCCCAAATGACAAGAGTTGGCCCGCTGTTATTATACAGCCCTTGGACTTTCAAAATATCCAAACCCTAGAATGCTCTGATTGTTCGTTTGGTGTGTTAGTCAGGACAGGACTCTCTTCTCTGTTGACAGTAGTCATGGCAACTTCAAGCTACTGCAGCAGAGATGGTAAATAAGCCCACCCATTCAATGAGGGAGTGTTTAAGAAAAAAGTGCATGAAGGAAGTCTGTGAGTTTGTGTGCCCAGAGTGAAAAAAACAACCTTTTTCAAATGAGAACCTGAGCAGAAACACAGTGACAGATGTGATTTTGCCACTGATCTGAGGTTCAAAGTCATATCTGGAAGATTTTTTCAGTAAATGTCAACGTTGGCCCACAAGGTTGTCCAACTTTAAATTTTGGCCCACTGTATATTTGACTTTGACACCCCTGTGCTAGACCTTAACTATTATAGCTACAGTCAGTCTACACATGACAATCCCAAAATATTTATTGTATTGCTTTACTGTTTTATATCAAATTTTAAGATTTTAAGGAAAAGGTGAAAACTTTTGTGCCTGCAAGAGCCTAAGTAGTCATGGTGTATAATTTATATGGTGTCTTATAGTTTACATATAAACCTACACTACCAGTCAAAAGTTTCCCTTTAAATGCAATAGGAAAGTGTGTCCAAACTTTTGACTGGTAGTGCATAACAGTGATGGTAACTGTAAATTAAGATATAACATGTCTGTTAGGGAGGTAAATGCAGTATTTCTTGTTGTGTTGTAATATTGATGGAGGATTCTTCTGTCTTTAACATTCATTCATTCTTCATTCATTGTCCAGAAAATAACAGATAAGTGTTGTGCTGGAATTAAAGTCACAAATTCTATTGCCCTCCATAGACAGTAGGTTTTACTGGATTAAGCAGCTGCACTTTTTTTATATTGTAATTTTGATGTTTGCCAAAAGGTTTGAGCCTTTGTTATTTCCATATCATCATGACTGCATGTGTTTAGGAGACCACACCATCACACCAAAAAACATCCTGTGTACACGGTGGTTTCTTGATCCCTGGACGTGTGGATCCTACTGTCACCCAGCAATACATTGTTCAGCAAAGGATCTAGAGAACATGATGAAGCCATTGCCAACAAATGGAAAGCCATCACAGGTGCAAAGATTAACCTGTTCTTATTTACACATAAATACAGTACATTTTTGCAAATACAATGTTACCCCATGAATATTTTTAACTGATGTTAATGGTCTGGATGTGATTCAGCCTCTGCAGGTGTTGTTTGCTGGAGAGGCAACTCATCCTTGCTATTACTCCACCGTCCACGGAGCTCTTCTCACTGGGTGGAGAGAAGCCGATAGACTCATCTCTCATTACTCTTCTGTCAGGCCATTAAGCCAGTCAAACAAGAAAGTTAAATAAAGTATAGACAGCTGCTCATCAAAATATTGTCAATCAGTGTCATTAATGAAATAAGGCAACACTAAATGGTATGCCTCTTCATTTTTGTTTGATAGTGGAGCCTTAAATTGCATGTTTCCACCTGCCCTGCACTCTCTTTTGAGGTATTGCGTTATGGGTAAAATCAGTGGCTGACTTATCTCTTGGGAAATATGTAGAATAAAATCTTTCCATTGTAAGTGTGACAGTTCTATTAATTATTTAGGATTTAAAGGGCTATGCAGAACCATTTTACAGCAAACAGGAACATGAGTCAGCTATATACATTGATTCATAAAAACATGTAATGACCCTTAAAAAGAGTATGTCCAATAAAACGTATTCTAGGAAAAGCCTGTTATCATAAGGCCTGCTGTGCCCCCCTTGTGCAGGGGCACAACTAAACACATCAGAGAACCTACACTAAGGCAAAGTTCAGGAATGGACAGTAAACAGTCTGATGTAAGTTCTGCAAGTTAATAATGGAAAAGAATTGGCGAAAGGGCGTCAGGTGATGGCAAACAGCTTGAAAGAAAAGTTGCATGGGTGATGACAGCGATAACATCTGTGATGAATGAGTAAGAACATTTAAAGGGTAGGCATAGAACAATTCCATCAAAAAAAAAATACTAAGCAGTGACAGCTGCTTGTTATGTACCAAATAAGGCATTGCAATAGCTATGGCTTGTCCATTGGCCAGGCTGTAAACTCCACTGTCCTAACAAAAATGTCATAATTTGTTTGCAAGAATCAGAAATTAAAACTATTTATAAAGATTTAATCAAATAAACTGTTAAGTCAAATTCACCAGTGGCACATAAATCCATGCTGCTAGATGGACTGGATGAGTCAGATGAAGACCAACTTGTCCACAATTTTCAAAGTAGCATTAATAGTTTTTTGTTTGGCCACTAAATGCCATGCTGAGAATCTAAATGTAACCAATAATGTGGATTTTTATTTTCTAAAATAATCACTGAAAAAAATAATTAAATACTTTATTTAGATCGTCCTTATGTTTGTGTTAGTTGTGTTAAAAACATGAAAAATACCATGTAATTACTGTGTAATACTTTGATTTGATTGAATAAAGAAATAAAAAAATCATATTATAACCTTAAGCTGTTATGTGTCTTATTTTAATTGTTGGTATTGTCAACCAAGGGCAGGGCTACAAACTTTTAATGGTGCCAGGGAAATGGTTGCACATGTAAATAAGACCCTTTTTTAAATAGAACAAGTAAAATACCCAATGATATTTTTTCAACAACAGATGTTTAGGCAACGAAAAGCAAGTTTATTTGTATAGCACCTTTCATGTACAAGACAATTCAAAGTGCTTTACATGAAACATTAAAAGCATTACAGATGGTGTAAAAAAAAAAAGCATAAAAGATAACACAAATAGCAAAATCCCAATAAAATCATAATTTATATTAAAATAATTAAAAGCAGAATTAATTAAAAGTTGTTGTGCAGATTTCATGCATGGGCGCATGAGAAAAGGAATGTTTTTGACCTGGATTTAAAAGTGTCTGCATTTGGTGAAAGATTAATCTCCAATTGCAGTTTGTTCCACTTGTTTGCAGCATACCAGCTAAATGCTGCTTCTCCATGTTGACATGTTTCCTTTCCTGTTTGGTTTTAATCACTGCTACACAAGCACTTGCTTCACTGAAATAGAGGAAAACATTTTTTGAAGAATTTTTTAAACTTCATCAGTTTTTCCAGCATTACTGACCTGAATTTGCGCTATCACCACTTTTGTTGGTTTTATGACTCATTGCATCACCTACATTGGCAGTTGACGAGATGATACTGTGTGAATGCTGCATTATGATAAAGGACTGGGTGTACAAATGTGCTGCATTAACTTGAACTTGAGCATTTGAGCTTTACCAAGTAAAGTTTAGGTTATAGTAAACATTTGTTAGAATTTGGTTATCTATTGTTGGGGTATCATCTGATGGGTCAGTGAGACTTCAGAGTTGTCCTCCTGAGGCACCACCCTTGACCAGGTGGTCCAATAATTATATTTTATTTGGCCACAATTCTATAAAATATTATCATATATCATATAAGGTCACAATAAATACAAAAATAACTGGGGAAAAATAGGCCATGAATGAATATAGCATTAGATCTATTTTTCTATTAGGTCCGTTTTGGGTTTTTTATGCTGTTACTGTGTATCTCGTTTAATTATCCCTTTTTATATGTTAATTTTATTTTATTGCAGGCTCATATCTTTATAAACCAATTTTATTAACATTAGCCTCTAAAATGGACTTTTATCCTGAAAAGCTGGACCGGAAACGTTGCCATCACTCACAAGGAAGTAGACGAGGTTCGTTCTTAACGGTAACTGTGTCAAGTCTCATCAAACTAAGCTGGCCATGGCAGGGACCGCTAACGCAAAGATAGTCATAGTAGGATGCGGTATTTCGGGAATAACAGCGGCACAGAAGCTTGTCAAAGCTGGATTCCGTCATGTGAGAATACTTGAGGCGACTTCCAGGAGCGGAGGACGGATCAAAACAGGCAGACTGGGTGAGTGATGTGCAGCAACTTCTTTACACCTGACATTAGTAAGAGTCACCAAGTAGCCTAGTGTTCAGGCGATTCCTAGACAAATAGGAAGACACGCTTAACCCCCCCCCCCCCCCCCCCCCCCCCCCCTTTTTTTTTTTTTTTTAAACAGTCTTTTAAACTTGATAAGATTTTACAATGCCTTTTATCTTTACAGATAAACACTAAATTAGGTAATATAAAGTTACAGCTTCAGAGTGGGAGTAGCCAGTTCAAGGACAGGCATCTAGCACCTGATGCCACCTGCACAGTTAAGTGTGAAACAAGGCAGAAGGTTACCAAAGCAAGGAGCTTTTATATTAAACAGTCTCTTAACAGTTTATGTGAAGGCAAACTATACAAAAAAGGAGTGCAATCATCTAAAAACACATCTAAACACATTTCATAGTGGAATTACAGCATATTTAAGCATTAGACTAGTTCTTATCTGTTTATCCATATCTGGATGCCCATAATACCAATGTGACCTGGGTCCCCCTTTTCTAACCTTGTGTTAGAACTCCTGATGCTAAATACACTTAAAGGTCCAAGGATGACCTTCCCGCTTCTGTCCAGTTCTGAACTTTACAGAAATCCTAGCTGAAGTTGTTCAAAGTAGGAAAAGTCTGTATTACAGGTTCATTTGATTATTGACATAAGCATTGCAAAAATACGAGGATAAGTACTGCCATTCTGTGAAGGCACATCTTCCTTTTCCTTGGCTTCGCTCTTTCTCATTTGAGTAGCTGACAAATTACCCACCCTATAGCCTCTACAGTGTTATTTTATATTCCGTACTAAGGGGAGAAATTATTGCAAAATGAATTAAATAATGTTTTTTCAAAGATGGAATTTACAAGACCAGACTTACATTTTTACATTAGGACTTCTTTGGATGGCGAGTGAGAGATACGTGTGTGTACGTTGATCTGTGTGTGTATGTGTGAACTTGCTGTCAAAGAGAGAAGACAGCAAGCTCAAATCAGTGCAGGCATACTCAAACATACTGAAGAAAATTAGTTGAGTAATTGTTTCAAATATTGAGTTTGTTTATTTTGCAAAATATCCACCAGCTTAGTTTCTCTTCCAGAGGTTCATTTCTCTCTTAAAAAAAATACAAGAACTAACAAGAAGTTAAGATTAAAACAACTAAAACGCTACTCAGTGAAATTACATAGGGTTACTGCACCTATGCAATCCTATCTTTAAAAAGAAAGAAGAAAGAAGACATTTAAATAAATAACACATTAATTTTTTTGTTTTTTGTTGTTGCACAATATTTTTATTCATAGGTAATAATCTTGTTGAGATTGGGGCAAACTGGATCCATGGGCCTTCCGAAGAGAACCCAGTGTTCTGCCTGGCTCGTCAGTACGGGCTTCTGGAGCCAGAGGCCCTCACCCCAGAAAGCCAGGCCATGGACATTGGAGGACATCCTCCCTGGATTCCTAATGTCTTTAGCAGTTCAGGTTGTGAGATCTGATCTGAATCATATATATATTAAAACACTCTAACAGTTACTATAGAAAATGAATATTTTTTTTCCATGGAAACTACTAAAATATTCAAGGCACTGACAGGAAAGCATAATAAAAGATGTTGTGTTGTTATAGACCAGTTTAATAATAGTTTCTTGTGCGAAGTTGGTTGCATTAAGACGATCATTACTGTGCATTTAAATTAAATTTCTATACTAAATTCCACCATATTTCATTTGCTGATTGGCCAGTGGTGGGTATAATGAAAACGTTTGCAGTTTCTTTCAATACAGCATGCAAGTCAAGTAATATAGATTGGTGAATACATGGTGCTTTTCTTCTAATTGGTATTCTTTTAATTCATCCAGGTCGTAAGCTGAACACCGAGGACATCAGTCCAGCTCTGGAAATGTTTGTTGAGCTGCTGAATGAATGTTCAGAATTTCAGAATCAAAATGGAGAACCTTACGCTACTGTGGGTGATTTCTTGCGTACAGAGGTATCCTTCTTTCAGAGACCAGAATATAACACTCACAGTTTGATTGTTAAAGCTAATTATTTGTGAGTAGTTGCCAGCCACTATAATTAGTTAGGATGTTATTGCACCTCACATAATCTCGAGGCTTGTTTGTTTGTTTGTTTATTTGTTTTCTTGTTGTCTGAAGGTGAAAAAACGAGCAGCAGACAGATGGAAAGATATTGATGCAGCTACCAGATCTCTTCAACTGTGTGTGATTAGTAACATGTTGAAGGTGGAGTGCTGCGTTAACGGGACCCACAGCATGGATGAGATAGGTCTGGGGGCCTTTGGCCAGTACAAGACTCTCCCTGGACTGGACTGTACATTCCCAGGGTTTGTTCTACCACAATATAAATTTGAATTTTTGGTATTTATTTTAGCATGTAAATATACAATAATACATTAATTACTTGGTTTTTTAATGAACTCTTTTAAATCTATCAATGAACTGACTTGTTTTCAGAACAGTGTAAATGTTTCGAAAACTTATTCAATGACTGATTTGTTTCTTGTGCAGTGGCTATGAAGGTCTGATTAAAAAGTTGATGTCGGAGCTCCCTGATGGTTTAGTGACCTACAGTCAACCAGTTCGATGTGTCCACTGGCACAACGCGGAGAAGGGAGAAACTCCCGTGTTGGTTGAGTGTGTTGATGGTGAAAGGATAATTGCAGATCATGTTATCGTCACAGTTCCTTTAGGTAATTTTCAGCCAGTGATTTAGTCTTCTTTCTGTCAAGGACCTATACATCTACTGCTAAAATTCTTTATCATTTGTTTATAAAATAGTTTTTTATATAAACTTGTTGCTTCAGTCTTAAGCATGAAATTTCTCTCATCCTGATTGTTGATGAGTGTTAATCTACATTCAGTGGTTAATTTACACAATCTTGGTCTGTACTTTTAAGTTTTAAAGTTAAATTGTCTTATTTTGTCAGGATACCTAAAGAAGCACCATTCGACTCTCTTCCATCCTCCTCTCCCGCTACACAAGCTGCACTCCATCCAGAGGCTGGGTTATGGAACAAACAATAAGATATTTGTAGAGTTTGATGTGCCATGGTGGGATGCTGACTGTGAGGTCATTCATCTGGTGTGGGAAGATGAGGTGAGATGAGCAGTTGCATGAACTTGCATATAAACTGCACTATTTAGCACCCTGAACAAGATTAATTTGTGAAGCTAAACTGTTAGGATACATCAGTATTACACATAAATTGCTCCTTTATCTGTTCTCATCAAACAGGACACAATGGTGGATCAGGTGTCAGACATCCAAAGATCCTGGATAAAGAAATTGTTTGGCTTTACTGTTCTCAAACCCACTGAAAGGTTAGCAGCCAAAAATGGTAAAAAAAAATGCTAATGATTCTCCAGCAATCACATTGTAAGTCCATAGTAAAAAAAAAAATAAAAAAAATGTTTTTGGCTTAACTTTCAGGTACGGTCATGTTCTCTGTGGCTGGATAGCAGGGCATGAGTCAGAGTATATGGAAACACTGTCTGAACAGGAGGTCACACAAGCCATCACACAACTTATTCGCAGGTTTACAGGTGAGTCTAAACCACAAACACTGAGAAACCAAAATCTCGCATTGACACCTTGTAGGGTCACTATATTTATCGGACAATTGGGGAAACTACATGTGTCTTGTACCCTTACCTTGGGATAATATTTGTCAGCGCTCATTGAGTAACCATTAATGTGCAGGGAACCCTACTGTCTCCCCTCGGAGAGTCCTACGCTCCCAGTGGTTTCATGACCCCTGGACATGCGGATCGTACAGCCACCTTGGAAGATTGTGCTCAGAGCAGGACCTGGACAATATGATGGAACCACTTCCAACTAAAGGATCACATTCACAGGTATCTACATCACTCTGTTTTACTTGTGTTTTTACTCCAACACAAACATGTGCACTGTATGCTGTACATCTGACACATGATTAAAGAGTTCAACCTATTTCAGCCGCTGCAGGTGTTATTTGCTGGAGAGGCAACTCATCCGTGCTACTTCTCGACCGTCCATGGAGCGCTTCTCACCGGTTGGAGAGAAGCCGATAGACTCATCTCTTATTACTCCTCTAATCATCCATCCAAGCTTCCCCAGTCAAAACTTTAAGATACCAATGTGTTTTAAAGATTTTAAAACATTCACACAGTTTTTAAAGATTTATATATTTTTTTTTTACTCTATGTAAACAAACAAATGACAAAGAACTTGTTTATAAACTATTGTTTAGTCAAATGATTTTACTGAAGAATTCTGGGGAAAAAATCTGCTTGCAGCGAATGAAAGTGAAACTTCTGACTTTATGCCATTTATTGTAGTAAATTACAAATTGGACATCATTGCTTCTGTTAGCCTGGGAAAGTTAATGAGATACATAAAAGATACAGCATTTCTCCTCTACAAATATATTAATATACTATTGTGAAGGGCTGTATTTTTTTTGTAAAGACTACAGTCATTACTCTGATTTATAGATCACAACTAACATCTAGTCTTTACCTAGTAATGCTGTGGTTTGTACAGCTGATTGAGTTGCAATTTGTTTTTGTTTTCCTTTGCCAATCTTTTTTTTAATTATTTTTCTCATTTATCAAGTGCATTAATTAACCTTTGGAAGTTACAGACCAAAGTGATTGTGTAGACTTGCTGTCACAAGTGATCACAAATTTTGATCATGAAAAATGATGAGAGCATTAGATAAAATCAGAGATTTAGGTATATTTGTAAGGGAATAGTTTAAGATCTTGAGTTATACATAATTTTACAGCATGTATATTGTATACCACTGCAGTGGTGTAATTTATCTTTAAACCACTGTGTGTCTTGCAAATAAACTATTCAACCGGCATTTTCCTTTTGCAGGTCAGTGCTTTCATCATGTACAAACTACCTTGTTGCACTTCAGAGGGAAGTGTTGAGTTTTTTACTGTGGAACTGAGGTGATGAGTAGTTTATTTGGAAAAGACTGGGGTGCAGATAGACAAGCTTTGAATCCTGTGTTAACTCGTGATAATAAGGTTTACAATAGATAATAGTTGTGTAGTGTGAAACTAGATTATGTTTAGTTTCAAGCACTACAGTTAGTGAAGGCTGCTACTGGAGTTGACTTAACTGAACAAGTGGCATGTCTCCTCATGTCAAGTTCAAATTTTATTTGAACTTGGCATGAGGAGATATGCCAAGTTTTTTTATCTTTAAAATATTGGTTAATCTAGAAAGGCACAATCAAGAACACCCCACAGAAGCAACCTTATAACCCTGCAAAGAAGTGGAGAAAAAGAAAAATACGAGCTTTGGATGGACAGTGTTTCAAAAAGTTAAGAAGTACAGGAGTAACAGTCTGAGCCAGAATTCAGGAGTGTAAGTAGGGAAGAGACTAAAGGATGGATTATAAGTTTACACATCAGAGATGTACTGCGATGGACAGGCGAGCTGTCCAGGGTGTACCCTGCCTGTCGCCCAAAGCCAGCTGGGATAGGCTCCAGCTTCCCCGCAACCCTGAATTGGAATAAGCGGTTCAGAAAATGAATGAATGAATGAACATCAGAGATGTTAGCATTAGCAGTTGAGTGGGTAGAAGATACAAAACCTTTACGATCACGGGTTTGTTCAGACTCAAGTGTTTCTATCAGTATAAAAACAGTTATTCGAAAAGAAGACCAGATAAAAGAAATCAAACACTGATCAAAATTCAAATAATGGCATCAGTAGTACCGTTTCTTTGGGTATCTGCTTATATTAGGATAAGTTGGAATGAATTGGCAGATAAGAGGGATAAGGAGTGTGCAAACAAAGAAAATGTTGGTTTGACAGTTACCTATGGTAAAATGGAATTGAGATGTAAGCATTAAATATGGAAGCAATGGCAGAAACGGAGAGAAAGAAAGTAAAGAATGATGGCTGTATGGACTTAAGAGGACAGTGTAAAAAAGGAGAAGCAAAGGAACCAGATAAAACAATAGTATCATGGAGACTAAAATTGGATCACACTTTGCTGGACGATACACTTTATAGGACGGTAAACATGATACAGGTTTTTGTGCACTCTACAACAAAATGGAAACAACAGGACATGTAATGAGCCACTGCAATAGATATGAGTCAGAAAGAAAGGAAATACTTGATAGACTCAGGGCACGGAAGAGTCCATTTGAAATCCAAAGTATTTTATTGGGAGGGTTTTTTTTTTGTTTGTTTTGCTGTGTGTCCTGGCTGACACTCCTTGCCAGTTGGTGGCGGTACACCTTTTCTTTTCGTTGTTTATCAACCACCAAAGAAGAAGAAGAACCGAATGGTTTGTCAACAGTTTCGACACCGCATGTAAACAGTGTGACCCATCAGTAACATGTTCTTGTAGCTCGTGAAGGCAACGGAAGAACTTTTAGCATTAAATGACAGGCTTCTTTATTTAATTAAATTAAAAAACGCTATGAGGTTGTACCAGACTCTACGTAATGTCGACAAATTCCGGACCGTGTTTGACTTTGGGGGACGGGAAGTGGCTCACTGGTTCCCCGGACATATGGCGAAAGGTGAAAGATTAGTTAGGAATTGTCTCCGTTTTTCCAGATGAATATGATAAGTGCAGAGCTATTACTCGTGTGAAATAAACCGTTTGGATAATGTCGCTGTCACTTCATTGTGTTAATAGTTTCATGCTTGCAGGACTCAAGCAGATGAAAGCCAACCTAAAGAATGTGGACTGTATCATCGAAATCCATGATGCCAGAATATCCTTTTTTAAAGAAAAAAGAAGGGGGACTTGGAGATTGAACCACTGATCAAGCATCAGACCAGTGCAGTCATACCAGTGCTATCCCAGTTATTTCTTTATCATATAAGTTTTGTTTGCATCTTCCAAATTTTTCTTTTTAAAGAAAATGCTAAATGAATCTGATTAGGTAGTATTGTGAAATGACAAAACTCCTTAGAATCTAAGTTATATCTGGTAATTATTGTTTGTCTTTTGTTTGTTTTTGTTTTGTTGTTGGTGGTGGTGGTTTTTTTTCTTTAACAATAAGCAAATCCCCTTCTCTGGAAGAAACCCTGTGTTTCAAGACACACTGAATGTGAAACCACATCTGCTTATTCTCAACAAGATTGACCTTGCTGATCTGTCAAGCAAGCAGGTCACAAGCTTTGTTGTTAGCTTATTTGTAGCCACATATTACCAGCATTTAAAATGACCATTAATACAAAGTTTAATTTGTTTTATTTATTTATTTATTTTGCTTTGGTTTCTGTAGAGAATCTTGAAGAGGCTTGAAAAAGATGGTATAAAGGATGTTCTCTTCACAGACTGTTTAAAGCAGCAAGATAACAATATCAAAAAGGTAACGGTCTTTCTTCCATAATACTAAATATTTTTTCTGGTTTACAAAAAATTTAAATAATAGACATGAATGTGGCAATTGTCATTTTTATTCCCCTCTAGTTGGTGCCAATGGTGCTGGAAATTATAGAGAGCAGACCACGTTTTAACAGAGAGGACGTATGTATGGTTCAGTAAACACTTTTTTGAAGTTGAAATTTAAGGGTAATTAGTTTAGCCTAGTACATGTTTTTACATCTTTCAGTGCCTTGTGGCTCAAAAGCTGCTTCCTTATTTTAAAAGTTTTATTGTAGTTTGACTCTTAAATATAAGCAATAAGCTACTTAAGAAAAAGATCAGCAAAATACAACAACAGCTCAAAAGTAACATTATTCGTGCAGATATGAACAATGATCATGCAAAAACACATTTCTATTGTTAACTTAGATTTTATTTAATAGAGATCTGTCTTATCTATTTTCCATTGTCTTGTTATACAACCCCAATTTCATTAGAGTTGGGACATTGTGTACAACACAAATAAAAACAGAATACAACTATTTTAAATTCTTTTGAAACTATATTCAATTGAATATACAATGAAGACAAGATATTTAATGTTCAAACTAATAAACTTTACTTATTCATTTTAATTTGAAAAAGCTGAGACGGGAGTATGTTTCCCATTGTATTACATCACCTGTCCCTTTATTAACACTAAGCATTTAAGAACTGAGGACACTATCTGTTGAATCTTAGTCAGTAGGATTCTTTCCCATTCTTACTTGATGTGCCGCTTCAGTTGCTTTACACTCCAGAGTCTCTGTTATTACATGTTTTTGCTTCATAATGTGCCACACATTTTCACTGGGAGGCAGGTCTGAGCTGCGGGCATGCCAGTTTAGTACCCACACTCTCACTACAAAGCAATGGTGTTGTAACAATTGCAGAATTTGGCTTTGCATTGTCTTTTGAACAGGATGCTGCTTAAATGGTGTTGCTCCAAAGCTTGTATGTAGCTTGCAGCATTAATGGTGCCTGAACAGATGTGCAAGTTACCAATGTCATTGGCGCTAACAAGGGACATATATGATTTCCCCCCAAAAAATGTTCTCACTATACCAGTGTTTGAGTCATTGCAAGAAAAAGATTAACATGCTCTGATGTTCTTATTTTATCATGTAAAATCTTCAGCATAGAGATTTCTGTCTGATGGTGATTGGAGTGCCCAATGTGGGGAAGTCCTCACTCATCAACTCACTGCGGAGAACAAACTTGAAAAAAGGTATCAAAGAAGTTTAATGGTTTTGTAATTTTATCACAACTCTCATGTCCTTAGCAATGACTGTACTCTAATTTCAGGTCGTGCCTCGAGAGTAGGTGGGGAACCAGGAATAACTAGAGCTGTCCTGACTAAGATTCAAGTGTGTAGAGGACAAGTTTGCGTCACTGGATCTTTTTTCATGGATTTATTGCATTTGCACACAAGGATCTGTATAGTATTTGTAACTGTTGTGTTTTTGTAGGTGTGTGAAAGACCCATGATGTACCTGCTGGACACACCAGGAGTTTTGCCTCCTAAGATTGAGAGTGTAGAAACAGGCATGAAGCTGGCTTTATGTGGTGAGCATAACATTGTTCTTTCAGTTTTCCTCCAACATAATGGTTGCTCTCTTTTATTAGAATCACTGTGGACAAATTTTGATATTATTTTTTTCTCCAGGAACTATACTTGACCATTTAGTGGGAGAAGATGTTATTGCTGACTACTTACTTTATTCTTTAAACAGGCTAGAGAAGTACAGGTAGTGTTATTAAGGTTTTCTAAACCATTGTGTGGTCAATTAATAATTTGATATGAGATTAGTCTGATTTTTAACCGAAGCTGTGTCTGTGTATGTGTAGTTATGTGGTGAAATATGATCTACAAGAACCCAGTGATGACATCCATCATGTTCTGAAACGCATTGCTGTAAAACTTGGAAAAACACAACGGGTCAAAGCCATCACTGGAGTGGGTAAGAAAGGGCAAATCCTTACACCAACCACATCTAGTAGTTTTTGTCTAGTTTTTATTCATACCATTATTGCACTAACTAGCTTCTTTGTTTTAATAATAGTAATATTGTTATTGTTGATCATGTCTGTACAGTATTTATGAAGCCTCGTCCAACAGCTCTTTATAGTTTTTACTTAATCTCACTCATTATTTCCAATATTAAAATAATTGTTTCTCATCTCCTCAGGAAACATCACTGTCACCATCCCAAACTACACAGCAGCAGCTTATGATTTCATAAGAGCATTTAGGAAAGGAGAGCTGGGACAAGTAATGTTGGACTGATATGAGCCAGGTTAAAATCCTTCACAAATAAAAAGTGTCATTGAGAGAATTTGTGACTGTCTAGATATGATGCAGTGACCAAATACCTGTATCCTTTGTAAATATAATAAATTATTTATATATGTGGGTCTTTCTTACTTTGTAGGACACATGAGGCAGATGTGTAAACAAGATATTTATTAACATACAGACAGTGATAAACATTATTATTTACATACGTGTTACAGAGTATAACTGAGTGCACTTATAGCTATGGAACAGTCTTTTGCTCCTGAGTGTCTTGTGTGGGTGAAGGGGGTCTTTGGAATGATGGACATGCCAAGTTAACTAGAGATAAGAATAAGAACAGCTGCTAAACTATGTTTATACACAGGTGTTACAAAAGTATTCTACTAAATTACAGGTGTTAAAAACTGGTATTAATATGATCATTTAGCTTTTCTTTAATTCGCTCTATGTTATTGCAGCTGTCATTATAGGTTAACTAAACATGATCTTAAAACCTATTTTAGAAATTATGTTTGACTAGAATTGGGGGAAAAAATGTCAACTTGGCTGAATGTGGATTTATAATTTCCCAAATACAAGTTCAGCTGACCATAACCTCTCTGGTGGCAGTTTCAGTGTCAAACAGAACAATGCTGGTGTCAACTTTTTTTCTACTCTGTTAATAAAATATGGTTTACTTGCATACCTGTACTGTGATCAAACCAAAATGAACAAAACTGTGGTCAAAACTTGGCCCACATTTGACTTTGCACAGCATCATTGGCTAGGGGGGATGTGGCTGCCTAAAATCAGCCACATATGCACCGGATATCACAGGGTAAACAGTTATGGGAGAGGTGACCATGAATACTGTGCTGGCAGTGTATATTTGTCCACTGGTAGCCAAAAATGTAAAAACATACAGTACATTGATGTATTTGTGATTACATCCTTCGACCTCTGTGTGACACCTCCAAACTGGTCTTCTCAACGCAGCCTCGATGGTTTCAGTCTTAGACCTGTTCTGAAAATTATCCTAAAAATTGGTATTGAACATCTACAGTACATAGTCCAGTAAGAGTCCACATTTTGGTGAAAATGTTGCAATAATGATTGAAATGACTTGAGAAAGAAAAGATCCATTTTGGGTCGAGCTTGACATGAGTGCATCAAAGTAATTGGTCCTGTTGTAGTAATCTAGCTCTTCCTCTGAACTGTCGGTGTCGCTGCGGCGGTACGCAGACGCGTACCATTTATCCGCCGTTAGCGCCACCGCTGCCCCGGCTGCTGCCGCTCCTGCCACTCTCACTGGGGACGTCCGACCTGCTGCCCGGAAGCGAGAACGAGTCCCACCATATGCGCCCCCTCCCCGGTAGGTCCCAGCTGTGGAGCTGCGCGAGGGAGATCCACGAGATGAGCCCCGTGATCCTCCACGACCTCCTTTGGACATGGCAGGCTCACACAGGAGAGCGCAGAGCAGGATGCAAGTCCAGCACGTTGCAACCAGCTGATTCATTCCTGGGATCTGTGCAGGAAGAGGGTGCAAATTAGAAACACATGAGAAAATAATGAAACAGATCGTGGGGTAAAGACAATGTTTTTGGGTGGAGCAAAATTTTGACCAAACGGGTGAAAAAAAAGATTCGCGTTCACCAATTAGATCACTGTTCACCCAGAATCACCGTAAACTGACATTTATAGCCTGCAGTATATTGAAAAAGTCGGTTGTATCTCGGATGCTGCGATGAAATGCTCAGTGCTCCGACATAGTGAAAGCAACATATTTCTGTCCACATTTCTGCAAATTTCCCCGCTCCGTTAAATTAGGTCACTGTAAAACAGAAAGATAGCCACTTACATTTCTGCCAGTTTCAAGCTTGATAATCACGAAGCAAGATTCCCTTTACTGATATCAGTGACAGAATAGCTTATTGCTTTGTGGGTTGGTTACAGGCCATTATTTGAAATGCAGATATTGGGATCATTAAGTAACATTGTACTGTAGCCTACATTTTGGTTTCTTTTTGCACGTAGGCCTATTGTTTATATTAGCTTTTTACACATGCATGGTCAATGTAAATGAATGCATGCCTGAATGGTGCTTATCTCGCTGCATTCTCATAAATTAGCCTGTGAGCTATCATTGGGCAGCAGACTGCAAAGTGTACAGCGATTTTTTTTTTTTTTTTTTTTTTTTTTTTTTTTAAATGCATCGCTCACTTGCACAGCCAATGACACATTAACCACTATATCCTAATAAATGGTTCTTCCATTTCAGTGGGGTTTTTTTTTTTTTAAAATTATTATTATCTATAGCCTACTACCTACCTGATGTTTAACTCTCGGAGAGAAAAATGAAGGGAATTGACGATGCAGGCTTGCTGGCCGACGATTGCGAGAACGCGTTGCGCGCGCTCACAGATGTGCCTCCAAGGAGTTAAAGCCAAGACACGCAGGCATAGTTTAATATAAAAAGTTCTTTTTATATTATTTGTTTGTTTGTATATATATATATATATATATATATATATATATATATATATATATATATATATATATATATATATATATATATATATATATATATATATATATATACATATATGATCAATTTTTCAAAAGTAATCAACTCATTACAACGATCTATAGATCGCTATAGATCTATATAGATCTATAAATATTAACCAAACATTTAATCGTGCGTGTGTTTCAATTAAAGTAATTTCACTCCTTTAAGAGACAATTGATCACCACCAGGTGGCGGTAAGGCATGTTTCTCAAACATGCCACCTCATTGAAGCACCAACAAAGAAGGACAAGCAAGCATTTCAGTCTGGATCAGAGTTCAGCGTCTTTCAGCTGTCATGTCTTTCCTCTGCAGAACTGCTACCTTGCTCCTGAAGCCCACCAGAGCAGCTCCGGCCTTTCTCTCGGCTGGTCGTCTCTATAGTTCAGGTGTGTGCTTAGAAACCAATTGGGGGCCATTTTCTTTCTTATCAAATCTGCACGAATAGCTAGCTCCACCACAATGTCATCCAGATGCGTCACCGAATGTGCGACGCGTGTGGAGAAGTGCATAAAAAACCAAACAATGCTGTTCCTTAGTTTGCTGCAGGTGTTCAGTCGTGTTGTTTGGGTTTCAAAACGGTTTGATGCTAAACAGTAATTAAAGGCCTTTTTATTTGCTTTCTATCATTTTCATTGTGTCTACATGAGAACATCTGTAAAAGGAAAAAATCCACCATAAAAATGTATTTGCAACATAGATTTTCAGCTATGGCATGAAATAACCTTTTTCCTCATGAAGTCGTGACAAAAGCAGAATATGTATTCGGGAAATCCAAGGTTTGCATAACGTTGTGCCACTATATTGCGTTGTTAAAGTTTGAAATAAGTTAGTAGTTTTTCTTTCAGCACTTTTTCATGGGTTGGCTTAATCTAGAACACTTCAGTAACCTATCCTCAGATGTCAAGACTAGACAAGTGCATTATGAGCTTAAAGCACATACAGTGTTTCCTCAGCAGAGTAAGCAAGGGTTTTTGTTTATTCATAATTATTTGCACTTGTGGAAAATAAAAGTTAAATAATGGTGCATTAAATTATCATGTTCATTATATATTATCCCACTGCACACAGTCTCAGCGCCTGTATATATCTGCAAAAGACAACAGTTCTTTACACAACTTGTGTGTGTGTGTGTGTGTGTGTGTGTGTGTGTGTGTGTGTGTGTGTGTTATCTATGTAGGTTATTGTCAGTTGTGTTATCATTTTTATTTGTACACCAAGTGGAGCTGCAACTCCAATCTTATTGTTCTGCTATAATGACGACAAAGCCACTCTTTAAATAATGCATTGTTTGAGGTATTCAGGAGGTTTTATTTGATTTTTAGTTTAGAAACAATGTGGAGAATCAACTTAATTTTTACCTGATCATTGCTGCTGGTTTTGTCTTCATGCAGGAGCTCAGTATGAGTATATTTTGGTGGAAAAGAGAGGCGAGAACAACAATGTGGGTTTCATTCAGCTGAACCGGCCCAAAGCTCTCAATGCTCTGTGCGATGGGCTGATGAAGGAGGTGGGACAAGCACTGGATGCCTTTGAAATTGATGCAGATGTTGGAGCAATTGTTATCACAGGCAGTGACAGGGCCTTCGCTGGTAATTAGTAGAATAAATTCTCTGTACTTCGGTTGATAATGTATATTAAGCTGATTACAGTGGTGCATCGTCATGGTGAATTCAGCTGTTATGTTTTCCAGCTGGAGCAGACATTAAAGAGATGCAGAATCGAACCTTTCAAGAGTGTTATGGTGGAAACTTCCTGGCTCACTGGAACAGAGTCTCAACAGTGAGGAAGCCTGTGATTGCAGCTGTCAACGGCTTTGCTGTAGGTACACATTCCTGTAAGGTTTTTGCTGTTGGTGAGGTTGAGTAGAAGAGCTTGAACACAAACTAATCAAGCAACAGGCAAGGCAAATTTATTTGGATGGCACATTTAATTTAAAAGACAATTCAAAGTGTATACCAAAAACATACTAATACCAAAAACACCATATTACCAGAAAATAAATATGGGAGCCTTTAGAACAACACACCTATCCTTATCTCTCAGAAACAAATCCCAAATCACCTTTTTTTTCTTTTGTCTACCAATATTTTTTCCTTGAACAGGCTAAATTCTTAAAACTGCGTTGTGAAGCACAGATCAAGGAAATGTTGACCACATTAAGAAATCTAATAAGGTAAGAAATGGCAGAAAGAGAAGTCTGCGAGAAAAACTTGGACCAAAAATAAACTCGGCTTATAGTGAGACTACACCATTACAAAAATATTTATTTGGGTATTTTCTGTATTTGTCATTATCACTGTTCATGGGTGCTAAATTATATTCATTTCTCTTGGGTCAACTTGGGTCAAGTGTTGTTTCATTATCAATGTTGACAAAAAAAAAAAAAACTGATTTAAAAAGTAAAGAGGAAATTGTTGTCTCAGGCTGGTCTGCTCATGCTCTTTTTCCTAGCGTTATTTACCTAAATAAATATTACTTAATAGAATTAACTGTGATTATAGGAAAGTATTGTATTAAATTTAGTAGCAACAAGAAATAATGCAGTGGATGGAGCTCTGTTCTTAAAAAAAGAAAAAGGGGGTAAATGTCACTTTTATCCTAACTTTACTATTACTGAAATCCAACACAGTTGAATCAACACTTTGTTCATTACTTCTATAAAAGTAAAAAATGCGGCACATTCTTCAGAAATACATGCATTTCACCCAACGATGACTGATGTTTGCATGATCCTGAAACATGACTGCCATGCTAAAACAGACTTTACTCTCCAGAGAATGCTTTCTAAATGAGTTATGTCCAGGACGGTGGTGTTTGCGACTGGTTTTTAATCCCTCAAAAGATTTCTGATGTGGTCGACATCATGCTGCTTTGAAAGCTTGTCAAGTTCTTTTAAGCTGTGTTGGAAAAAAGAAAATCCTCAAATCTGAAGTGCACCGGTGCATGTGTTCACTTACTTTTGAGCTTGTAACTCTTTATTAAGTATTACTTGTACCAGTACATTTAAGAAAGTATAGTATGAAAAAATTAATTTACTTCTGGTCCTGTAATGTTTCCGCTCCAGCTGGGTGGAGGCTGTGAGCTGGCCATGATGTGTGACATCATCTACGCTGGAGAGAAGGCACAGTTTGGCCAACCAGAAATCCTGCTAGGGACCATTCCTGGTAAGAAAGCTTTCTTTTCTGTACTGATTGATCTACATTTACATCTACATTTGTAGCAGCTCTTTATCACTCCTTTGCCCGCAGGAGCGGGCGGCACCCAGCGGCTGACTCGCGCGGTGGGCAAGTCGCTTGCAATGGAAATGGTACTAACAGGAGACAGGATTAGTGCTCAAGAGGCCAAGCAATCAGGTAATAGCAATGCCAGAAAAAATAATTCAAACTACTTAGAGGCTGCGACAGAATACTCTGTAGTAGTATACCTGATTTTTTTTTTTTTCTCTGTAACTCAGCAGCTGTGTGTGTTTTCCAGGTTTGGTGAGTAAGATTTATCCTGTTGACCAACTTGTGTCTGAAGCTGTTAAATGTGGAGAGAAAATTGCTGGCAACTCGAAGCTGGTCAGTGCCATGGCTAAAGAGGCAGTCAATGCAGGTATGTGTGGTTTTTTTTATTTTTGTTTTGTTTTGTTGTTTTGTTTTTTTTGTTTTTTAAAGGGAATGTTACTGTGTTTCAGTTTTGTGTGATTTTTATTCTTCTGTTCTACTTCAGCTTTTGAACTAACTTTGGCAGAGGGGAATCGCTTGGAAAAACGTTTATTCCACGCTACTTTTGCTACAGTAAGTATAAAAAACTTTTTCTTTTAATAAGGAAAGAAGATTGATTGTGATTTTGGGAGCTGATTTGTAATGTTTCTATTTTGTTTTTATCTTTACAGGATGACCGTAAAGAAGGCATGACAGCCTTTGTGGAGAAGAGAAAGGCCAGTTTCCAGGACAAGTAAAATCAAAAGTTGATGAAGAACCAAAAGCTTCTGATTGAAATATGATTGGCTATGTCCTCATCGGCAATATCTTTAATTATGTAACAAATCATAATGGTATTGGAGCAAACAGGCTGCGAAGATAAAGATTAGGCACTAGATGAGTGCACGAGTGTCTTTTTACAGTGAAGGGCGTTCCACTGGGACCTCACAGTTAAAATCACACGCAGTCAGGGTGCTGGAGGTTTGTTGATATATATGATTTGATAACTTTGATTACCCTGTATGTAACAGGAGGAATCAGTCTGGTTGACCTGTACTAACTTTGCCTTTCCATTTGTCAAATGTTTGTAGCAACTTATTCTATGTATATTTTACAAATAAAACTAAACTAATTTTCAGCATTGAGACTTTGAATGTTACAAGATAACAGCTACAGATATGAAGGTGCAGTATTTTCTACCAATAAATGGTAGATAAAGTTCAGTCTATTATCAGGACAAGATCTTTGAAAGGGCATTAAAATGTCAATAAAATTAGACCACTAGGTGGGGCTAGTGAGGTTTTACAAAAGTACAGACGCTGAATGTGGCCAGTAAATTGAGTCAGCTTGATGCACAGTGAAGTTCTCAATGTAGATAAGTGATATAAAAAAAAAAAACCACAGACAAATAAGCAAAGATGCATGCTTACTTGATTACATTACATTTATTTTAACAAGATAAGCTTATTAGATCAGTAAATCACAAGATCCCATCAGTCCAGTAGCACCAAGCGGCATATGATCGCTTGTGTTTTGAAGTTGGCAGTTTTACAGCCTGCTGGGCTTCTGTACATCAGTCTAACAAAGAAAATTGGGTTTGATTTCTAAACTCGATCATCTTCGTGCCGCTTATCCAGGTTCGGGTTGCGGGGGCAGCAGCCTAAGCAGGGAAGCCCAGACTTCCCTCTCCCCAGCCACATTTGCCAACTCTGCGGGGGGGATCCCGAGGCGTTCCCAGGCCAGCCGAGAGATATAATCCCTCCAGCGTGTCCTGGGTCTTCCTCGGGGTCTCCTCCCAGAGGGACGTGCCTGGAGCACCTCACCAGGGAGGCGTCCAGGAGGCATCCTGACCAGATGCCCGAGCCACCTCAACTGGTTCCTCTCGATGTGGAGGAGCAGCGGCTCTACTCTGAGCCCCTCCCGGATGACCGAGCTCCTCACCCTATCTCTAAGGGAGAGCCCAGCGGAGGAAACTCATTTCAGCCGCCTGTATACGAGATCTCGTTCTTTCGGTCACGACCCACAGCTCATGACCATAGGTGAGGGTAGGAACGTAGATCGACTGGTAAATCGAGAGCTTCGCCTTCTGGCTCAGCTCCTTCTTCACCACGACAGACCGGTGCAGAGTCTGCATTACTGCAGACGCCGCACCGATCCGTCTGTCGATCTTGTGCTCCATCCTTCCCTCACTCGTGAACAAGACCCCGAGATATTTAAACTCCTCCACTTGAGGCAGGAACTCACTCCCGACCCGGAGAGGGCAATCCACCCTATTCCAGCTGAGGACCATGGTCTCAGGTTTGGAGGTGCTGATTCTCATCCCAGCCGCTTCACACTCGGCCGCGAATTGCTCAAGCGAGAGCTGGAGATCACGACCAAATGAAGCCAACAGGACCACGTCATCTGCAAAAAGCAGGGACCCAATCCTGAGGCCACCAAGTCGGATCCCCTCAACACCTCAGCTGCACCTAGAAATTCTGTCCATATAAGTTATGAACAGAATCGGTGATAAAGGGCAGCCTTGGCGGAGTCCAACCCTCACCAGAAACTAATCCGATTTACTACCGGCAATGCAGACCAAGCTCTGACACCTGTCGTACAGGGACCGGACAGCTCGCACAAGGGGGTCCGGTACCCCATACTCCCGGAGTACCCCCCACAGGAGCCCCTGGGAGACACGGTCGAATGCCTTCTCCAGGTCCACAAAGCACATGTAGACTGGTTGGGCAAACTCCCATGCCCCCTCCAGGACCCCAAAGAGGGTAAAGAGCTGGTCCACTGTTCCGCGACCAGGACGAAAACCACACTGCTCCTCCTTAATCCGGGATTCGACTATCCGGCGGACACTCCTCTCCAGGACCCCTGAATAGACCTTCCCAGGGAGGCTGAGGAGTGTGATTCCCCTGTAATTAAAAAGGGGTCCCCCTTCTTAAAAAGGGGGACCACCACCCCAGTCTGCCAATCCATCGGTACTGCCCCCGATGTCCACGCAATGCTGCAGAGGCGTGTCAGCCAGGACAGCCCCACAGCATCCAGAGCCTTAAGGAACTCCGGGCGGATCTCATCCACCCCCGGGGCCTTGCCACCAAGGAGCTTTTTGACCACCTCAGCGACCTCAGCCCCAGAGATAGGAGAGTCCACCCCTGAGTCCCCCAGCTCTGCTTCCTCATCGGAAGATGTGTTGGTAGGATTGAGGAGGTCTTCGAAGTATTCCTTCCACCGACCCACAATGTCCCAAGTTGAGGTCAGCAGCTCCCCACCTCCACTGTACATAGTGTTGATGGAGCACTGCTTCCCCCTCCTGAGCCGTCGGATGGTGGACCAGAGTCTCCTCGAAGCCGTCCAAAAGTCTTTCTCCATGGCCTCGCCGAACTCCTCCCATGCCCGAGTTTTTGCCTCAGCAACAGCCGAAGCCGCCCGCTGCTTAGCCCGTCGGTACCCATCAGCTGCCTCCAGAGTCCCACAGGCCAAGAAGGCCCGATAGGACTCTTTCTTCAGCTTGACGGCATCCCTCACTGCTGGTGTCCACCAACGAGTCCTGGGATTACCGCCACGACAGGCACCAACGACCTTACAGCCACAGCTCCGGCTAGCCGCCTCAGCAATAGAGGCATGGAACACAGCCCATTCGGACTCAATGTCCCCTGCCTCACTTGGGACATGTTCGAAGCTCTGCTGAAGGTGGGAGTTGAAGCTCGCTCTGACAGGGGACTCAGCCAGGCGTTCCCAGCAGACCCTCACAACACATTTGGGCCTGCCAGATCTGACCGACTTCCTCCCCCACCATCTGAGCCAACTCACCACCAGGTGGT
This sequence comes from Telmatherina bonti, assembly GCF_933228915.1. Classification (NCBI taxonomy): domain Eukaryota; kingdom Metazoa; phylum Chordata; class Actinopteri; order Atheriniformes; family Telmatherinidae; genus Telmatherina; species Telmatherina bonti. Next base: position 25,009,937 of record NC_136629.1, on the reverse strand, counting down.
GATCAGTTGACAGCTCCCCCCCCCTTCACCCGAGTGTCCAAGGCATGTGGCCGCAGGTCTGACGATACAACTACAAAATCGATCATCATACTGCGGCCCAGGGAATCCTGATGCCAGGTGTACATATGGACACTCTTATGTTGGAACATGGTGTTCTTTATGGACAATCCATGATGAGCACAGAAGTCCAATAACAAAACACCATTTGGGTTCAGAGGGGACCATGCCTCCCAATCACTCCTCTCCAGGTCTCACTGTCGTCGCCCACGTGAGCATTGAAGTCCCCCAGCAGGACAATGGAGTCCCCAGAAATTCAGTCCCCACCCTCCAGCACTCCCTCCGAGGACTCCAGAAAGGGTGGGTACTCTGAACTGCTATTCGGTGCATAAGCACAGACAACAGTCAGGACCCGCCCCCCACCCTGAGGCGGAGGGAAACTACCCTTTCATCCACTGGGGTAAACCCCAACGTGCAGGCACCAAGCTGGGGGCTGATGAGAATGCCCACACCTGCTCGGCGCCTCTCACCATGAGCAACTCCAGAATGGAAGAAAGTCCAGCCCCTTTCGAGGGTACTGGTTCCAGAACCCAAGCCATGAGTCGAGGTGAGTCCAACTATATCTAGCCGGAACTGCTCAACCTCTCGCACAAGCTCAGGCTCCTTCCCCACCAGAGAGGTGACGTTCCACGTCCCTAGAGCCAGCTTCTGCAGCCGGGGATCGGACCGCCAGGGGCCCCGCCCCTTGCTGCCGCCCAGCTCACATTGCACCCGACCACTACGGCTCCTCCCGCAGATGGTGAGCCCACGGGAGGTGGAGCCCATGTAACCCTTTCGGGCTGAGCCCGACCGGGCCCCATGGGTAAAGGCCCGGCCACCAGACGCTCGCTCTTGTACCCCACCTCCAGGCCTGGCTCCAGAGGGGGGTCCCAGTAACCCGCGTCTGGGTAAGGGAACATTTCTGCCCGAGTTTGTGTTCATCATAGGGTCTTGTGAGCCGTACTTGGTCTGGTCCCTCCCCTAGACACCTGTTTGCCATGGGTGACCCTACCAGCGGCATAAAGCCCCAGACAACATAACTGCTAGGATCTTTGGGACACACAAACCCCTCCACCACGATAAGGTGACGGCTCAGGGATCATTAATTCACCATTAGCCTAAAAAAACACAATTGTCTTGTCGCACAAATGCATGCAAAATAATAAGAAAAATATCAATGCAGCAGATTTGCATGAAACTTGAATTGTTTAGAGGAGTTGATCATAATTGCAGTATTTTTTTAAATAAGGATTTACTTAAAAAAAAAAAAGGCTTTGGAATATTTAACAAATAGGCTGATCACTTTTTGATTAGCCTATGAAGTTTTGCATCTGTCAAAAGTAGTTAAAAATATCCAGTGCAACTTTTTAAAATAAAAATCATAATTTTGACTTCAAAGACAACACCAGAACAAATTTGGTTAGTGTGTGCTTTCTTTTGCTGCTCCAGTCATCAGGAGACTTCTTTTCTGCCTCTGATCTTCACACGGAGGCACCCCATATTTTCACAAGGCCGTGGCCTAATTGATTTTTTTTTTTTTTTCCAAATTCAATAACTCCCTAGAGCTTGCTCTCTCTCTTGTCAGCCCCCTTGAACAAAACTTTAAAAAGGAGGAGGGAAAAAAAGCCTTCACATTCTCACTGCGGGGATGCACAAAAGTCTGCAGAGAGGACCTGAAAAGATACTCGTCTTTGAGGCTGCCGAAAGGTCAAAATAATAAATGTAGACTCAATTGAGGCTCTCCACGCACACAAAGAGGGTAAAACGTTACAATTTGGCACCGCAGAACCTCATAGCGTGATAAACTCATTTAAAGAAGCCGAAATAAAGCAAAACCAGCATGAGTCCGGAGAGGGAGAAGGAGGCTTTCAAATTTGGCAGGCAGGCCCAGCTCTTGAGAGGCTCCTTTCTCCTGTCAAGCAGAATCCAATCTCTGTCCCTGCAAAATCTACCGTCAACAGCAGTGACTCTTCATCAAGTGGCTGACTTTACAGTTTAATGGTCTCATAAAACCAGTAAATAAGCTATAATAGAGCAAAATAAGGCCTAAAACCTGGATCAGCCAATATGAAAGAAAGTAGTCATATAATAGTTTTCCATAAGAAGTACAGTGCAATGATGAACTATCAGTTTTTCAGACAAGGAACTTTAGTTAGTTTAGTTTAGTTTTCATTCTTCTGCTGTAGAAAAAACTAAAACCATATTACACAATTATCCAGATTTATTCCCTTTTTTAAAACAATTTATTGCAGAATAGTCATTATGGGCAGCAGCTGCACAGACATTTTGATGCACCATGTCGCTGCAAAAAGTATGAATAAGCTTTTATATATGCTATAAATGCTTCTGACAAAAAATTAAGCATATTCCTCAAATGAAAGAATGTACCTCATTAACTAGCCTATAGTTAACCTTTCAGGTCAGCTTCATTTGACCTCTAAACTTTTGAATGCAAATGTAGCCAACATTTCAATGTTTTGGATACTAATTGCACAACAAACAGACCCAAGCATATTTTCAACACTGGTGTTGCCCAAGGCTGTGTCCTGAGCCCAAACCTCTTCTGATTTCAATATTATTTACTCATCTTTGTCTATTTGTAGTAAACATTTGATATGTGGCTGCCAATATGAAAGAGAAGATTACCACTAAACAAAGTTTTGCTGCGCCCTGCTGTTGACAATAAAGATTTTATTCTATTCTATTCTATACTGATCCCTAAGGTGATTATTTGACAAGACGTGTTACCCATTAATTGATCACTAAAGGTTTGCAGAATGAAAAACAGAGGTTTTAATTCTAGGTCTAATGTTCATACTTTGACATAATTGGAACAAGATTAAAAATAAATTGATTTGACTTGACTTGTTCTAAACATTCAATCCCAAAATTATTATTCCTAACTTTTTGTGCATAGACAATGCTTGCATGATGTCACTGTGGCTTTTACCATCATGCTGGCGGAACCCGGACATGATTTTGCCAATGATTACGGCCATTTACCTCTCCAAGGTCCAAGGAGATTATCTTTTTTTTTTGGATCTGACTTGGCAAGGGTCATGAGAGGTGTAGCAGTAACTCCTGTTCAGAGAACAGAAGACCAGAGCTTGCAGCAGCAGGGTTTGTTCTGCTCTTAATAAATACCATGAAAATTTCTGTCAAACATAAGGAAATACCCTCACTGATTATCTCTTTGAAACTTTATACAACAGAAAAGTGCATAACCAGAATCCTGCATTTTAAGGACTACACACTTTAGACATTTACCCTGTAATTCAATTTCATTAACAATCAAGCACACATAACAACAAGATTAAATGTTTTTTTCAGTGATACATTCAGTGCACATATCAACCTAACTTATCATTTATGCCCTTGTTGGGTTACCATCGTTGTTAGATTAACTCAGCTAACTTAACATTACATCGCATGGCATGTAAACACGTGTTCTCAATGGCTCTGACTGCATTCTTGCTACATTACACATTTCCACTCCATCAGAGCTCACATATCTGCTTTCTCAGAACTTCTTTTAGGTTTTGTGCCATCAACTAACTCGTAATTGACAAATAGAATCCACCTGTTTACATAAGAGAGACAGAAGAAAGGAGCTTGCGGTCAACCAGCGACAGGATTTATTCTGCTGGGTCTCTCTTGAGTACCTCACAATACTATGCGCCCTCTGGTGGTGACTACATGCCACAATATTATAGGGGAACAACCATAGACTGTATGGTAACAACAGTAAAGCAACTGAGTTTTCTCTCAATTTTTCAACACTATAAGGGAATAATAAAATACGAAAAATATTTTGAGGGTCTAGTTCAACTTTTTTAAAAAACAAAACAAAACATTCTAGACCCTTTACAGGCGCTTATCTGTCTCTGTGTTAGCAAATTTACTAAAAACTACTGGGAGGTTTTTTGTCATTTACTTTCTTGACAAACGGTCTTTTAACTTAGATTCATAAAATTGTTGGAGTGATCGGAAAGTAATTTGGAAATTGGATTTTTTAACAAGATTCTTTACAATATTGATGGAAATGAGCTGCTTGGCAAGGGTCTGCACTCTGAGTCTGTATGTTACTAGCATAGACTAGTAAAGTCCATAACTTTTGAGTAGTGTTGCTGACAGACAGACAAACCAATGTGGCCAAATACATGACCTTTACCTTGACGGAGTTTAAAAAAAACAAAACAAAAAACAAACAAAAAACAAACAAAACAAAAAAACAAAAAAAACTTTATCCTACTGGATCTGATGGCAGATCTACTCTGAAACGTCTGAAGTGAAAACAGTCCTCACTGAATGTCTGACAGAAAAACATTGTGTGGAAAGTGAGATCAGTTTTTTGTTTCCCTTTTCCCCCAGTCTCTCCCTCTCTTTAGCACATGTTCTGTGGTCATAGAAAGGATTCCTCAGCATTTTTTTTCTGCTATCCAGCTGAGGGTTTTTCTGGCTCAGATGAAACAGACCGGGTGGAGTGGTTTTCATCTGACAAATATTTTCATTATCTCACATTCTTGGCCTCAGAAAGCGTGTCGGCATAACACATTTGACAGAGTATGTTTTGAATTAAATTCCCACCCAATGTCAGAGACAACAGAGACCATTACCACGTTGCACTATAGGCTAGTGACATCTTTTTAAATGGGTTCTGATACTTTAGGATAATTTAAAGATTTGCTCTTTCTCAGAATATTTATCATAATCATAGCAAAACATGAACTACATATTTTGTCTTGTGTAACATCTCTCATGGGATGTCACATCTTGGTTTATTTTACCTATTGTTCAACTAAAAATGTTTGTTTCCAAATATAACCAATCAGATCTGACTACGTAGGCATGCGTCTGGATACATTGGGCGTTTTTGCTGAAGTCTTATCATATTAAGCACATTTCTTACTTTATAAACCGGCTGAAATTTTTCATGTCACGATCAAAAACTAATATATAGCTATAATAAATGCATTAAACTCAACTAACAAAATTTCCCTTATTTTTTTCTTGCTTCCGGGTTTACGATCTTTGTTGAAACGAAGGCGGAAATAGTTGGAGTAACTTCTCTTGATTCGATTCTCCGTTTTCTGACCTCTTTGGCTGTCAGTATGGTCGTCTTGAAAGGAATCCCCTCTGTTTTATCACCTGAGCTGCTGTATGTTCTCGCTAAAATGGGCCATGGGGATGAACTAGGTATGATTTGTAACTTTATGCACATGCCATAATTGCTAGTTGCGACAGGTTTCAATATGCACAATGTCGGGCAGTATTGTAAATAGTCCTGTCAAGATCGGGAAGAGGGTGAGGGCAAGCTTTCCGGGATCATTAACCTGTTGCTACAACACCAGACGCTGACATGGACTTTTTTCAGTACTTGCAGATGCTAATTTCCCAGCATCTTCCATTTGTGCTTGTGGTCCGAAAGAGATAAGAGCTGATGGTATGTAATATACGTATACATTTAATTTTAAATATTGGTGTGTCCACACACCAATGTGTAAACTGCATTTCATCCTGATAGGTTTGGCAATCCCAGGGCTTTTGGAGGCCATTTTGAAGCTGTTACCCCTGGATACCTATGTCCCTCATCCGGTACGGGGCCACAAATAAGTAGATGAGACAAATTACACTCTCTTAATTAAAAAAAAAATTTCATATAAACCAAACCATACTGTATATAATAGTGAATGGTCAACATAAAGTCTGAAATTTATCTAAACAGATTTTCAGAAACTGATTTTCAAATTAATCAAAGGTTCCAAGATTGTTCCATAAGTTTTCTGTTTGTTTAGTGCACCTCATCACATTTAAGCTGTGATGTGTTGCCTTTTAAGGGCTGTCTCCTGGCAATCCTTCCAAACAAATCATATTTATTCAGTATCATTCCCTGTTATAGTTATATAGAGCAGCAGATTTTAAGATTCTTTTACTTGTTTATTAATGTCTTAATGGTCTTTGGGGCTTCTTATTTATCTGACCTTCTTTTTTAATAATGAGCCCTCGCAGACCCTGAGGTACTGGCCTAAACTAACTAAAACATACGGTGAGGCCTCTTTCCATTATGATGGTCCCCGACTGTGAAACAGCCTGCCAGAAAACCTCAGCGTCACAAATACTGTTGATGTTTTTAAGAAGAGGCTCAAGACCCATCTTTTTAGCTTAGCATTTAACTGAAGTTTACTTTTATTTTATTTACTTATTTTATTTAATAAATTTATTTATTCATTTATCTATTTATTTATATTTACTTTTTTTCATTTTATATTATCTAACCTCTTCTTTTTAGCACATTAGGATAAAGTCCTTTTATGTATATTTTTGTTATTGTTGCTCTTATTTCTTCTTACTGTTTCTTAAGGTTCCTTAACTTCTGTTTTCAACTAAAGTGTTTTCCTGCTGGGGATCCAGCACGCTGGGGGCCCTGCCTGTTTGCTTTGGTGGCTATTGCCATGGCGACTGCTCCTGTTTGGGTGGCGCGGGGTCCAGCCCTGCAGCTTCACTGCTGCGGGCCCCTGGCTTTGGCCCTTGGCTGCCTGGGAGTTGTGCGGTTGCTTTGGCGGCGGCCCCTATGAGCATGCAGGGACTGGCTCCTGGTGTGGATGGATCCCGAGATATTGTTTCCTCACATCAGCTTCAAGTCAGACGTTTATCTCTTAATTTAATGTTTTATCTGTTTTATTAATTATACCTGTGTTCAGTTAAAGAGACAGTCTGCTGTCTTTCCTTGTGTGTGTATGAGTGTGTGGAAAGAGCTTGCGTCTTTATTGTTTTTAAATGTCTTGTTATCAACTCTTTATTTTAATCCTTAGGACTTGGTTTTATCTTGTAAAGCACTTTGTGTTGCCCATGGCATGAAAAGTGCTCAAGAAATAAATTTAGATTTAATTTGATTTGATATATTAACATGTAGCTCTATTTTTTTTAAAAAATATTTTCTATATAAAACATTTTAAAGCCGTTTCCTTAAGCATTATAGTTATAATGGATATTTTCATTCCTGGAAAGACTGGCAACTGTCATACATGTATTTCATTTGTGGATAATTCTTCTAATGGAAAACTGATGAATTCCAAATTGTTGGGAAATAATGTTAAATGATGTGCAGAAAAAAAAAAGATCTTTTAAGATCATTTCTGTCTTTGGTATTGTGTCAAGATGCACAAAGGTTTCAGAGCAGCAAACTGACAACATTGTTGCTTTTACAGAGTGGCTCAGACTTACTGATAATTTATTAATCAAAATACAGAGGATTTGCAGCACTTTACCTTCTTAGTTGTTATGGAAGCAACAGGCGTGCACTTTTCACACATTGCTTCAGCTTATTGGCTTATTTTTTGATAAATTATGGTGTAACATCATGCTGTTGTCAGTCTCAAGTTTTATTTTATTAATTGTAAGATATAAAAGAGACCAAATGATTCTTATTATTTCTTTTTGTGTAAAACCTCGGACTTGACAGTTTGTCGTTTATTTTTAACATAATTATTTGGCAAAACCACTGAGTGATGTTTTCTGTTTTTCTGTCAGCTGATTTTGTGCAGAACCTTTCTATTATTGCTGTATTTATTGAACATTTTTTGCACAGGCAGCAGTCATGGATTTGGTAGACAGTGACAAGCAAAGATGTTTAGAAGTTCCTGTGTGGGGAACCTACACACAGCTCCTAAACCAGGCAGGTTCTCAGGTAGGACAGCCTGTCTCCTAAACATTAAAGCAGCCTGTAAGTAAAAGAAAATTCTGTGTTTAGACTCTTTTTTTTGTCATTCCTGTTTGCATACAGACTCCTTTGGAGAAGTTGGAAAGATATGCTTTCTATGAACGAGCCAAGAAGGCATACGCTGTTGTAGCAACAGGGTTGGTTTTAACAGATTTTTAAAAAATGATTTATTTCTGCACGTGTGTAAGCAAAATGAAGATAAAAATGTTTTGGTGTGTGAAAGCTGATTAAAAATGAAGTCAGTTTCTACCCCACAAAACCAAATTAATCGTCATCGTGTGTTATTCCACTACATTTTGGCTAAGTGTTAATCCATAATTTGTGACATTTTGTTTCATTGTATACAAATAACTTTTCTTACAAATCTGGAATTTAGATATCTTCAATTGGGGAGATTCTTTATAAATATTTAAAGTCCACATGTTCTACAAAATCTGCACCTCAAAGCGCATTATATGAAACTTTTAAAACCATGTTAATATTTTCCTTTTCATTATTTCCTCAGTGAAACTGCTCTGTATGGTAACCTGATACTGAAGAAAGGAGTCATTCCTGCTGAGATGCTGCAGTGAAGCACAGATGTTTTGCTCCAAGTGTAATTTGGATTACTTTTGTAAATTACCAAATAGTTCAGTTTAAGTTCTTCAGTGCAGCCAGGCACCAGGCCAGTGAATATTTATGAATGAAGCAGATTTGTCATTTTACCCAGCTTCCATCTGAAATTGCAATATTAAAAAAACGTTGCCAATCTATAATTAATACAGTAAATATTATTTTATTAGTCTCTAGTTTACGTGAACCAAACACATTTGTATATTCTATGACCTTTGCAGTCTGAACTTCCTTCAATTAATAAAACATGAAAAGTGTGATGAAAGTGTCTTTATTAAGATGCATGAGTGACACAGATTCAAACATTTCTGTTGCTTTAAGGCAATTTAATTTAATAAAATGACACTTAAGATTTATATACTAGGAGCTGCACTCCCTCAGCCCATTGTGCGTAGATCACCGGTGGTAGACGTCATCCATATCTTCCTCTGGCTCACTGTACTTCCCTTGAAACGGCAAATCCACAGCAGCAGCAGCAGCAGCTTTAGTGTTCTCTTGATTAAAGACTGGCATGAGTGAATCTTTGTGGTAAATGTCATCCATGTCCTCCTCGGGCTGAAGCTGAACTCTGAACCCACTCCTCAACTCCTCCCTTGCTTTGTTGTAGGCAACATTCAAGTCTTCATTAGGTTCTTCTGCTGCCCCTTTCTCAAAAGCAGGGTGGTCGATATAATCTCTGTCTTCTTCTGCTTCCTGCCTGTACTGGATTTTGGCATCTTCCTGTCGCAGCTCTTCTTGGATGTCAGCAGCAGGTCCCAGGTTCTGTATTTGAACTTGAAGCAGCTCAGGCACTGAAGGGTGATACAGCTCATCCAAGTCTTCCTCAGCTTTCAGGGGCTGTTTGTTCTGTCCACTGACTGTCATGCTCTTCCAAATCCTCATATGGGGGTCAATGTCATGCTGAATCCCATCCATGTCCTGTGGAAGCTCCACTTCCACTTTAAAAGATAGCATCCCTTTGTCATCTATGGCCCTAAAATGAGAAATTTGCAATGGAAAATTTCAGCTTCATGGGTAGGCCCACAACCCTGTAACCCTGTTGGATTAAGCAGCATGGACTATGGATGGATAATTTTCATTTCACCATTCATTATCAGCACCTCAAAGATGATTCACTTTTAATTTAAGGAAGTGGTAGCTTACTCAGCAGTTTCCTGGATTGCATCATCTGCATGTTTATTCTGTGAAGGAGCAAAAACGTTGAACAAATTTCTATCAAAAATGCAAATCAATGACCTTTAAAACATATCCAAGCCATCGGAGTGGTGATGTGATGTCCATGTGAAAAAAGAATCTAGAGAAATAAATACATACCCAGGGCTTTCCTGTGATGCAGTATATCAGCGAAACACAAATTATCAAAGAAATCCTATGAAGTAAGAGATTCTGAATTAATATATAGCAACAATCTCCATTTGTCTTTAACATTAATCACAGTCACACAAATAAACTATGCAGCCAACAAAAGTATTAAAACTACACTAACTACCAGAAAACAAGTTTAAACAGATTGTAGCTTTCCTACCTGAACATGGTGTCTCTTTAAGCTTTCAGCTAAACGTTTAGAAGAGACTCTCAGTATACTTGGTGAGGACCTGAACGGGCAAAGTTCTACCAATAAACCTTTCATGTTTTCTTGACCTTTGTATCTTTTGAATTCAGCTTTGTCAGCTGTAAGTTATCCATCCATCTCTATCTAATCAACATCATAACATTGTTTCTGTACTTTCACCGCAACACATATTATATGTTATTTTAATGTATTGTTATTGAAAACTGTCATGAATGTTAATATAGTTTAAAAAATAGCTTCACTTTCTATACTTCTATGAATAAATATGTACAAATTTGCTTATTAGTCATTTATTAATGCCTGGACGGTTATCATAAGGTCATTTTTATCATGCAGAAACAGTTCCTCTTGTCTTATATTAAATGTAAAGTCAATTTGGTCAATGTTACCGACAGCACATTTGTGGTTAAAAAGTACAACACAGATAATTAACAGTTTAGTCAGTTTTGCATCAATTCAACTATGTCATAACCAGTTGTCATAGAGATTTCTTTGTAACCTAGTGGGAGGAAGGGTCCCAATGCCCGCGGGAAAAAACATTTTTTAAACATGTTTCTTTTGTTTTTTAAGATCCATAAAGTATTTACTTACGATTTTTGCTTGTTGTTGCGGTCAACTATTGCCTCATGATGATGTTTTTGTGGTAATTTTGAATTTATCTGCAAAAATGACAATAAAACATCAATTTTCTCCTAAACCAGACTTCATATTGAGAAAAATGATACACTTTTTCTAATCTCTTCTATACCAGGAATCAACCTGAGGGGCTACAAGATGGTGGAACCACTATTTATCAGAGAAATATTAATTTTGACTAACTTAGTATTGCTAAAAAAACGTTTTAAAATGTTCTGTGAGTTCATAATTTCTCTATTTTAATAGCTGCAGTTGACGCTGTTTTGCAGTGCAATGAAAAGCCTAATTAGTCCCTTTGCCAGCGAGATGCAACTTATCAGGACTCATTCATGGAATGAGCTTCAACGCTAAAGGGAGTGACTCATTTAGAATTCAGCATTGTACACAACATGACAACTTCATTGGAATTCCTTTTCTTTTTTTCTTATTGTATCAGTGTTTGGGTATAACTCTTACTTATTTTTTTCTTTTAAGTTAGTTCTTATTCTGTTGTTATTTTTCTACTTTACATTATTTTTTCTCAAATTTCCATTCTTCAGAAGATCATAATTTTCTCTTGCAGGACAAACATTTTAACTATTTGATGAATTGTAATAGTATTTAGCACAGGTGTAGAGTGCATTTCTTCTTTTTTTTTATTTTTTATTTTTATTTATTTTTTTTTTAAGAAGATTTTTTCAAATAAGGCTTTTAGTTGTAAAAGTTAGTCAAGGTGTGCATCGAGCCACAACTCATCTTTCAGCTCTGACTTTGTGTTTGTTCCTGACAGATTCAGCAGGCAGAGAATGTCATCATCGTTAGCACATTCACTTGTGTTACACTGAAACCACACATTCACAGTTTTTAATTTGTTTACAATGGAACTCATTGATTCAGTGCTGTTCAGTGTCTATAGACAAACATGCATCTGCACCTCTTCTCTAATTGTCCCACTCACATATGCACTATATGTCATACAGTAGGTGCATGCAGCACAGGCTAGCTAAAGATGGAGCCTCTTAGTAACATGGCTGTCATTCTACTGAATGAGCAGTAGCTGCATTAGTACCACCCATTAAAACAATTTATTCCTTAGTTTTGTACTTTAATTTATTCTGGTACTTGGCCAATAAATTATTCAAAATAGGAAACAGTTTGCAAAATGTAAAAGAAAACCCTTGAATACACATAATATCACAGTAACATAAAGCAGAGATACTCTACATACTGGGATTGCTTTCAAAATGGGGTTTCCTCATTTGCAAATGAAATTTATAACAGCAGACAAAATATTCAAAGTCTGACAGCTTGAAAAGGCTATCTGCCCTTTACATACACATTTATTATTGGAGGAAAGATTGAATGTACATGATTAGTTTGAAATGATATTGCCAGGCATCAAAGATACTAAATCAATCCAGTCACACTGTTAGTGCTTCAAAGTAGAAAAGTTTTATGTCCGTTGTACAGTTCTTTAATTACAACCCAAATATGAATGTTTGTTTTGGTTGAAAAGCCATCTCAAAAGTAAATTGTATCTTATAACATAAAGACCTTTAAATGGCATGATTACATTTTAGCATGTGTTGTCATTGGTGACATGAAAAGTCCTCATTGGAATTCATACAAAAGCAAGACAGCTAGGAAGTCAACATGAGACTTAATGACGTCTCATGACAACTGGATTCAGCCCACTGTCCTACAGAATATGAGCATCAAGACACAGCAGACACTTCTTGCTCCGTTCAAGGGATGGCTCCAGCATGTCTGCTGCTTATCTGTCTTCTCTATCAGATCCATATGTACAAGCCCAATATTTCTTCTCTACAAGCCCCTCACCCAGGTCACTGAGTGGTCTGCTGCCCAAAACAAGAAGGAAAATGTCAGACATCTGTAGGTTAATCTGTGAAAAATTAGATATGACCATTGTGTGATTATGTAATACCATAGTACTACTGTATTTATACAGGGATTTACCATTGTAATTAGGCAAATATGTTAATTTGACTTGATTGCAAAAAGTTATTTTTCTTGTTCTTGTAGCCTCTATTCTTAAGAAGTCCTTAGAAGTTGTTACATATTCCATAAGAAGTTCTCTCTTCTTATGGAATATGTGACAAGTTTTAGATGTAACTAAATGTCAAGCTACAAGCAGCTGCTAGATTGGATATTGAGAGTGGGTTTACTTCCTAGGAGCAATCATAATACGTTGCAATTCATCCAAAATTGGAGATGCACTACATATTAAGCTTGCATTTCAGTCTGGAGATGAAGTCTCCCAGAAAGAAGAAGTCTTGAAAGAGATTTCATTTACAAAGCAGACCAAAGTCTATACCAGTCTGTCTCGAGTGCACACACATCTTCAAACACCTTTCATGTGAAGCCCAGCAGCTGCCAGCAGGGTTTAACTGCAAATACTTCCCTGTTGGGCTCATTTGTGTACTGATTGATCCTCTCAGTAGCTGAAATGCATATAGAAAATCTAAACACAAGGATACCATAAATAAAAGGTAGTGAAGAAGTTCAATTTTTTAGAACCTCAATGACATTTGACATTAAAAAAACATAAATGAATATATGTGCCCCATTTACCTAACTACTTACATTGTCAGCTGTGAAGATATTCAGTTATTATCAGACTCGAAAAAAAGATATGCACATGGTAATGGTGAAATATTTCCTTATGAACCTTTAACCCCCGCTACCCTCTCCACCCACTCCACACCCCAACAACTAAGCTTTACACAGGGTGTAGCGATAGTGTCTTAATACCTCTAAAAGCTAGCTGATATTTTATGTCATCGGCCAAATGCATCAGCAGTTAATATGTTCTTCTCTTCCTGTTCCATACACATACACAACACATACCTCTACTTATATCTCAGTATTGCCAAACTGTGGAGCAGTTTACGACTGTCCATGCACTGCATCATGCAAGACAAGCCTTTTAGAGAATGTAAGCAGTAAGTAACAACAGCAAGTAATGACAGCAACCAATAAACTGGGAAATACACTCACAGTCAAACAATGTTATTGCACCAAATGCAAGAAGAGAGCCAAAAGTAAATTGCTTGTCTGTAACTGTTTAAATGCGGCCTGGACTCATGATTTATGCCTGTAAGTGTGGGTTAGAAAACATGCAGCTCAACAGTTGATGGGATAGACCACCAAAATGAATTTTTGACTAAATTCCCATTTTAAAGTAATTTATCCAGGCTTCTCTAGGTTGTAATGTTTCTCTCTTATATTTGTTGCTGTCGTACTGCAAATGGTTGTAACACAACTTTATATTTATTTCTAGTGTAGGACACAGGATATTAATATGTCACTACAACTATAAGTTATCAACTGTTTTTAAAATGTCAACAAAGTGTAAAATCTGATGTGCTAGCTGTCAGTGCATTGATGCTTCCAGGAATGCAGCCGTCATGTGTCCACATGACTGAAAGGAGCATTGTTATCAAGATGTCTTTAACTGAGTAGAAACAAATAGAGACCATAATATTTAACATTAGGCTCCACTCCATCTTTACTGAGTATGAATTACTGTTTGAAATAAAGAAAAAAAACAGAAAAGCTCCTGCACACTAAAACAATCATCAGCATCAACAACTCATCATCACTGTCATTACTATCAGTAAATCCCATAACAGTCGTTCCAGAGTACAGAGCTGTGTTTGAGGCTAACCACCCCTTTGCCTTTGCATGCAGTCTTCCGTTACATCCCCCCACACTCAAAACATTTTGGAAAGCTGAGGTTTTCTAAAGCACTAAAATTAACTCAATGATCTACAATTAACTTAAGTGATGCTTCACCAACATCCATTAAACACACATCAGACATCTAACAGTGGAGTTTACAGTTTGGATTACAGAGCTTGAGGAAAGACCTCCATGGAAGAGGTTAACATGAAATCTAGTGACTTCTCAGTTTTTTCAGGGGGTTTTGGTGACATAGTCTTTCATACTGTGCTTTCTTCGTTTGTTTTTTTTAATTTTTTTATAATGTTGTGATTTCTTAAGTGGAAAAAAAAACTCACTTAACAGGTTGAATTATAAAGAGGTCAAATGAGGGGAGTGATGATCCAGTTAGTCTGGGGTCCAGAGTCACCTGACAATTTGGCTCTGCATGTAATGCCCAAGACAGTTTTCTAGGAACAATGAGGCTGATGACAGCTGAGGCAGAGAAAAGGAGATGAACCCGGAGTTGCACAGGTCCACAGGAGACAGATAGAGGGGTGTGTTATCTGATGGCAGGATAGTGAGGAGGTCTTTCTTTGGAAGGAGACATTTTTTCATGGTGGGTAATCTGAAAAGGTGATGTGAATATCTGCCTGAAAGATAACCATTATCTATACTAGCTATGTGAACTGACACATTTCAATGCTTTGACAGTGTGTCACCCATGGAAATAATATATTAAGGATACAATATTGAAAAGGAAAGCTCAGGTGGTCCCTCTTTCTCTCTCCCACACACAAGTATACTGTACAGTTGTCTCCTCCCCCAATCACATCCCTCATAAACACAGTAAACATGTGGGAGCTGTTAAAGTAAGTTTAATAGCTATTTACTGTGTTTTGTGCACTTCTCATTAAACAGATTTTCCACTTGAGGAGACCTAATGTTTTGGAAAACTCTGTTTAATGAAACACACTTCATGCCAGCACTTGGCACATGTGGCTCTTGACAGTAATTAAAAGATCTGCCAACAATGGAGAAACGAGAAATGCAGAAACATGAACACTGACTTGTCCATGTCTGTGTGACTTTACAAAACTTCTACATGTTTTTTACCATCTCTTGAGTACAGAAAATAAACTGTAAAGATGAAACATTTAATCATCTTTTTTCTTTCCTTTCTTTTTCTAAAAATAAAGTTTCTCTAACTCCATTGAAAGTGAAGGGTAAAGTGACAGTTTTCATTTTGTTACAATGTGCATTTTTTCCAGTAATGTTACTGAGATGAGCACATTATGTCACAGGACTCTGTCAACAAGTTGATGTTTAAATTTGGTCTGAGACAGCACTTAGTTTCATATTGGACACTCCAATAGAGTTGAAAACCTGGTAAATGTTTACTCTGGCCAATGAGCTGCCAGCCAATCACCTGAAAACCAATCTTTAAGTCAAATAATCATTATAATGCACTGCAGAGCAAAGAGATACTGCTCCTGTGCAGACTTGTACATGGGCATTAATTACCTCAAATGATGCTGGCACGATATAAAACTTACAGAAAAGCCTTATGCTTTTTTAAAATGTATTTATTTATTTATTTATTTATTCTATAAATAAAAAAAGAAATAAAATAAAAGCATTAAGCTTTTCATTTTTATCGCTGCATTTCAGCAACGAAACAACTCTGAAGAAAACTTTTAAAAATGTCACTTCATAGGCAGTAAGTATGCAACATACAGCTTCTTTCTGTAAAGGGCTATGAAGTTCCATCAGGAAGTGGCAATAAGAGACAAATAAGTAGCTGCTAGCAATCAATGTATATATTTGGAGGAATAAAAAAACAAAAACAACCACTTTCGTCTTAAACAGGAAAAATGACTAAATATCCTCAGTGATTATTTTTAATTGGGTATGCCACATATATGCTCTTATACCCAAAACTATTTTGTGTGTGTTTTTTAAGGAGCAAAAACAGCCAATCATTTGATTATTAATGTGAGGAACACTTTCCACACATTAGAGATTTCCATATTTGGTCATGTATTCTGCAAATTATTTAAAAAGGGCAAAAAATCTTTCTAAAATTGAGATTTTATTTTTAATTTCTACATGTCAGCTTGAGAAACAGACACAGGTCAGACAGTTGTCTTGATGAAAAGTGATGGTGATGAAGCAACCTCTTTAGTCATAAGGTGAAAAAGAATCATTCAGAAAAAAAAACTGTTAAAAAGGCAATAATATTTGTTTTTCAACTATTAACTTAAATTTTCAGGTAGTTATGTACCCACATTATTACCATTTCTTTTAAAAGTATACAAACATTTTGTTGCCTTAGCTGTTTATACACTATTTACAGAGTAAACACTGATTGTTTAATCAAAATCAACCAGAAAGGGAAGCCAAAGTTATAATAGCCTAAAAAGGGACAGAAGAATAATAAGGTAACTATAGCGGTGCTAATCTAATGATGGGCACATACCCCAGTTTCCTCAGTCCTGTTTTCAGGCCATGTCTGATTACACAGCATTTTTCTTAATGTGACTTCCCCTGGGAAATTGTGATAAAGCTGTTAATTGACCTTCCACTGGCATCATTTCTGTAGTGCAGCCACTAATTTAATTAGGTGTATTACATGTTATAAGGTTATGGCTATTTTATAAATTCCTGTGAGACCAAATTGGCAGTTAGGTGATAATTATTTGTTTATTACAACCAGCAACCCTTTTTCAAGAGAAGAATTAATGTTCTTCATTGTGAACCTTGATTATAGCAGCTTTAACTTTTAGCTTTCAGCTTCAACTTTATTGTTATCTTATCTTTACAGTATCTACTTTTTTCAGGATTTATTAATATTGTGTTGCTATAATTCATGCCAGTAAAGAAAATAGCTCTGAGGGTGGTACATAGCAAACATTACGAACTTAAAGACACGGAGGGAAACAATCTAAACCAGCCCCCTTCTATCCCAGACACTGAACGCCTCTTTACTGGAGTCCAGCATAGCCCTAGTTGCCAGCTGGAGTACTCCTGACCTTTAACCTCTGACCTCCAGCCCCACAGAGATCACCACAGAGCCATCAACTGAATGAACCCAGAGGGGAGTGCATTCAAAAAGCAGAGTGAGCACAGGTGCTAACAACAAATACAGGTGTCTCACGCGCACACACACACTGGCTTCACTGCCACCCTTTACTCCCATACCTACAACTCACTGTGTCCAAACATCCACTGAGTTTTTCAAGCTCTGAATTGGTGTGTCAGAGTTTGCGTGTCACAGTCCCATCTGAGCTGATGCTCCTGCTTTAAAGAGAGGATCCTGCTGTTCTTTGATGGAAAGCTGCCTGCTACAGAAAGATCCGGTTACAAGTGCACCACACTTTCATCCTTATTGAAGAAACATGTGCTTGCTCTTCGGAGCTCTGTCGACAGATGAAACTCTGTTTTTAATACAGATGGATTTACATAGATCTAAATCAAAGATGCCTAAATAATTTTGCCACCCAATTAAAGGCCTTTTTATTGATAGCACCATAAAATATTTATCTCCATTATGTGACTTGAAGAGTGTTTTCCTGTTTTGCAAATATAATCTATCACAGTAAGAAACCATTACCAGCTTTTACAGATCTTCTACAAATCCACTGTAGCTTTTACAACAACTTCAATTCATGCCAAGTATTACAAAACTGCTTATTCTGGATTATTCAGTATCACGCAAACTATCCTTAGTGCAGTCAGAGGATGTGAGTCAGATTTCTGAATCTACTCCATCAGCAGACTGATCATTGTCCCTTGATGACTATTTTGGTAATGTCTAATAAGACTTGCAGTCATTGCGATCCCTGACCTTGGCTACCAGACCTTGCTTTGTTCACATACCATGCCCTGTGGAAAGTCTGGCTCCAACCCTTTCAAACCATAATTACATACCTGCAGAACTCAGACAACAGCGGAGTAAAGAGAGGAACAGCATGAAAGGAGAAGGGGTTGTCATCAGTGATATGTGATAGCTTGCTGCCACTTACTTTCTCCTGTATTTAATTGTTTTTCAAAGGACTGAAGTATATATATATATATATATATATATATATATATATATATATATATATATATATATATATATATATATATATATATATATATATAATAGATAAATTGGAGTGTATATATGCACACATTGGAGCAGATGCCATTGACAAGTCTACAGTCCTCAGGAGAAAGGAGATATGATGGGATAGAGCGACTAAATGATGCACTTTCAACGACGGAGTTACTGTGTGTTACTGGCAAATCATAGACATTGGATGAGTATGTTTTTTTCAGTAACAGGATACTTGACTACAACAGTTTTATTTATTTTCCGGTTTGGCTTACACAAAAAGAGTTTGGGCTACGTCTTTAGTCCAAGGAGTGTGTTTGTCCTTAGAATTTACGCTGAGATGTCTGCACTAAATTTCATAGCATCTTCCACGACTGCGGTCACAGTCTGGCTGTCTCTTGTCAGTCTGCTTGAGCTGCAATGAAAGTTCACATTCTCCACTTGACCTTTAAAAAATGGTCAACTAACTTCAGAAGAAAAAAATGACTCCTGGTTTAAGAAAGTGTGAGGCACATCAGTGTCAGTAAGCATTTATTTTATAATGATGGCAAGGTCAGCCACACAGTTTAAAGAGGTCTAATAGACATTTGAGTAAGCTTTGGTCTCATGCTTGTGAAAGCAGTTAAGGAAAGAGACAAACAGCCCCAGGGCCAGCAATAACAGAGTGGAACTGAACGGGGGAGTTGGGGAGACAGGAGAGGGAAAAATGAGACAGGGACTGATAGCATCTTCTTAGCCAACATAATTATATTAGACAGCTTAAGAGTCCATAATCTCTCAGATGGTTTCTTGTGTGAAATGTAAACAATAACAAAACAGTGCTCTGTAGAAATATTTCCGCAATGTTGGAGAAGGAGTGGGTGGCATAACTGAAATAACAACCATCGTTAATTGTGATGTGAATTTCACAAACGTATTAATACTTTTACAAATAAATGAAAAAAATCCACTTAAGCAAAATATCCTGTTAAGTTTCACCAAGTAAAATACCTTACAAAGAAACATAAGATTAAGTATGAACAAATAACTGACATACGACTGTCTTTTTTTAAAAAATTATTATTATTATTATTATTATTATTATTATTATTATTATTATTATTATTATTATTATTATTAATAATAATAATAAACGAGTTCTGAGGCAATTTAAACTTATTTAGTTTAATTAGAATATAACCTATGTTGTTTTTCCTAAAGCATTTGTCTCAAGTCACGTCTGATTTGATTTAGTCTAGCTTTAGTAACTTAGACATGAGGACTTATATAACATAAATGCAATTTTAATTACATGTGTTTTGTTTATAACCTATAGCACCAGTTCAAAACAGCTTATATTTCAAGAAACTTCAAACTGAAAATAAACAAGTTCAGTATAACTCCAATTTTATTATATTTTAGTGCCATTCTTGTAGTAAAATCAATTTTATCCGATTTCACCTCAATTCATGACTGATGTTATTATATTTGGTATAACAATGTATTTTAGGAGATCATTATGTTCCACTGTTGAAAATGATAGCGATTTTACATTAATAACATATCAGTATTGTCTTCATAATACACATATTACAGTCTACTTTAACACACGCTGTGATGTTTTACAAAAATAAATCTTTTACTTTATATTTCTAAACTTGAGTTGTTTAGTTGACAAAACTTAACCAAACAAAGAAAAAAAAAAGTGTTAAATAGCAGTCCAAATTGGCAGACATATTGAAGTTCTCAGTGTCTTCCAGGTTGTGCATATTATTTTAACAACTTTAAAAAAAATATATAGATTTTAACATCTCGAAAACATGCAAATGAAAAGATTGCAACTCATGAATATTATGAACGGTGGTGACACTATTAAGTGGTATACATATAATGTTGGAAATAGTTTCAAGAACAATCAGATGGGTGATGTTACTCATTATAACATTAGTAAAACAGTAGACAGCATTGAATTGTTGCTCAATTTGTAGGCAGACATTTAAGAAGCAATGCTGGCAAGCTGTATTTCTTTTTGTTCCAGTCTGACAGCATGTTGGACAAAAGACAAAAGATAACCGACTTTCTTTGTTGCTCCTCCTTGTCCCCACATCTATCAGCACCCCAGCCTCTTTATGTACTC
The DNA here is from genome assembly GCF_933228915.1 of Telmatherina bonti. Classification (NCBI taxonomy): domain Eukaryota; kingdom Metazoa; phylum Chordata; class Actinopteri; order Atheriniformes; family Telmatherinidae; genus Telmatherina; species Telmatherina bonti. The sequence continues at coordinate 24,989,485 of NC_136629.1, read as the reverse complement.
CATCACTCTGTTGCCATCTCTTCACACATCTGAGAAAGCTGTTGCTAATAAAAGTTAAAAATCAAACTATGAAAAGGAGCTATAAGTAGGAGCAGAAGGAGGTGCATTCTTTCCTGTCTGCATGAGAAGAGCTTTGCCAGGCAAAAAGGGAGTCCCAGCAGTCTGGGATGGGATGGAACTGGAGGGGAAGGTGGTAACATGAAGGATGTGTTGATAGGAGTGTTGCCTCCATCACCCCAGGACATGGAAGAAAACATTGTGTTTCATCAGGTTTCAAAGACACAGCAATTACAGTGGAGATGCTGGGTGACAGGACATCCCTGCCTGGCCGCACCAAGGCCAGAAAACTGGGAGTAAAAAAAGGCACGCCTTCACAAACTTTAAAAGGGAGGTACTCATCCTCTCCTCTCTTCTCATCATCACCTCTCCTCGACATGGCTATAAGGAACACTAAAGCAGCACCCCAATAGCTCATCTCCATCTTCTCTATGTCCAGAGAAGGCAGCCATTGTGCGCCAGCTCCTCTCTCCCCAAGTCGGTTTCCCATTGAGACTCTGAAAAGGCCTTTGAGGGGCCCTGGTTTTGGCTGTGCAGCTCACCTGCAGAGTGGAAACTATGGGTCTATTCTAAAGCCCAGCAGCTGCCAGGGCAGAGAGGCTGGCACCCGGTGGGAGGGAGAATAGTGGCCACAGAGTCTTTTAATATGAAGCCACTTAGTAACAGAAGGCATGTGCCAAGCCTGCAAAGACCAAATGAGGAGTCACCATTTGGAGTTCACCAAATATCAGAGTAGAATTAGGTCCATCTCTTCCACTCTTATTCATCCACTTTGTCCCATCTCTATCTGCCTGTTCTTTGTCTGGCTTCACTATTTATAGAGTACCAAGCTACAGGTAGCAGCAGATAAGATATAACTATGCGTATTTGGAAAATGCAAATAGACAGGTGGAATGGTGGGAAAAAAAGGTTCACACTTGTGTTTGGACAAACCAAAATGCTACTCTTGTTTTTGTTTTTTTTGTCAAAGAGTAAGTATTGAACTCTTTGTTATGTGACATAAAGCGCTACGAAGATAAGAGTTGCTACAGGCCTGTAAAGATGCTTTTACTACACAAAGCCCCCTTTCTGTCAGCAAACTAGCTCCCACACTGGTGCTAATTTATGATGCCCTCACAGCAATTTCCACAGTCAGAGAAGTTCAATTGTGTTTTCCAGCTCATTAAGCATTAGCACAACAAAGCTTTCATCTTCTCCTTCATCTTCTTCACACATCTACCTCCCTTTATCCAGTTGTACACTAATCTGTCCCTTTCACAGTTCATCCAGTTGAAAAAGATGGAGTAATAAAGGTAGATTGGACTTCCTTCTCTGAACAATTTTCTATCTCCCTGCATTTAGCTCCTGTTTGTATCTGCCTTTTGTGTTTTCCTTGGTTTTAAGCATAGCCTGTACTCTGGATATTCCCTTTATACGGTGGCAAGGAAGATTAAATGGTTGTTTATTCAGGGACATCTGTTGTGCCCTCCCATCACTGTCAGAGCTCAGTGAGATGATGTGGAATCTATTGTAATCTCAGAAGAATCAAACTAGAATATTTGTTCACGTTGTCACTACCCTGAGAATACAGGCAAAGACTCAAATGCAAAAGTTTGTGCCATAAATATGCTAATTTATCAATATTTTTTACATACAATCTGTATTAACATCTGAAATGTACAAGACAGCTGAAGTTCAGGAATTTACAAGAGTTAAAGAGGAAGGCATGTGCTCACGTTGTTACACTGAGAGGAAGTAAATTCAAAGGGCAATTCCCACCATCAACAGCGAGAGCATAAATGCCTCTGGCAAAGAGTGACACTCCAATTTGTTCCAGTTTTAGCTCATTCTAATGTGGCAAACATTATTAGAGCCACTGATAGATGATACCATAATTTACTGATATAATCAACGTGCCTGGAACATGTTTTGAAGCCACTGTGAGTCACAGGAATTATGTAAGGAGGGAACCATGGCCAATTCGCCAAAGTGGGGAAGGAAAATAAGAAATTCGCTCACTTAGATTTCAGTGAGATGGTAAATGAGTATTTTAACTACCTTGAAACTGATACATTATTTTACTTTTTACCAAATTCATAAATTACACACCACTTCTGTAAAAAAAAAAAAAAAAAAAAAAAAAAAAAAAGAAGAAAGAAAAACAACCCAAAACAGGTGATAACAAATGATATTCCAAAAGCTAAAAAAATTCTACTCCAGGTCTCTACAAGGACTGTACAACACTCGTTGATAAGCTTAACAAAGGTCATCTAAGACCAACAAACACAGACTATCACAAACTGTCAGCAGGGAAATATTGTTTAGCAGCCTAACATAACAAAATGTTATCTTAAAATTAGTCACATCTACTAATTTATCAAAACTCCCATGGATCCTCCTGCTTTAAAATTAGATAACATCCAAAAATAATGTTTTTTTAACTCATACCCTCATCTTGCCAAACAAGTTTCTCCTCTTGCTTTTCAGTACCATTCCTTAACTAAAGTTTATAGACTATTACAAATGAGATTTCAGCCAATTTTCCAAATCACTTGTTGGCTGAGCAAGTTGCCTATAATATTAATAAACTAAGTATGATCAACATGATGCCAACAGCTTGTACATTTTACATTAAGTTACACTTAAAGCTATTTTTAATTGCTGAAAAGGTCATTATATCTTTATAGGTACAAGAAGAATCTTCTTTTCTTTCAATTGCAGCTGAATGCCTTAGGGGTAGTCATTTTGCAACAAGTGGTGTTTTGCATTTTGTCACACTTTTGTTGGATGCAGTGTGTTAAAGCGTAGCTTCCATAATGAGTGCAGCTTTGTTGAAGAATAACCTAATTTCTACCAATCGGTGTGCTATTATTGTCTTCCAGTAAGCCAATAGCAAACATAGTTCCCTGGTGTCTCCACTGTAGCTGCATATTGACCACTTGGCAGTTCAGAATGAAAATGGGAAACTCATGCTGTGTTGGACATGTGTGAACCAAAATGGTACAACAGAATCATGACTGTGATCAGGAGAATAAATAAACAACATATTGCATACCATATTTTTGTGGAAACAGATTTCAGTCATCCCATTTCCACAAAGTGACTACAAATGCCTTGATGATGAACCAGATCTTTGTGTCCTGTTGTGACTCACTGGAATGCTCCTCTCATTATAAACAGACTACTAAACAGTTTATAGTCACACTTTTGTGTATTTCAAGACACTGGGAGAAAAGTGCCAAACACAAAGTGGGCTTTGTGTGTGTGTGCGTGTGTGTTAAGTTTCCTTTCCTTCACTCCTACGTCATCCCCCCTGTTTTCCTGTCATCACCATCACACTAATGATACCCACATCCTCCAACATAGACAATAAAGAGACTGCAGTATCATAACTTGCCAGTTCCAGTCTATGTTCATGGGTCATTCTGCAGCATCATCCTTGCCATCATTATCCTCACAGAGAACAGGCTGCCATCTGAATTCCCCCCCTGCTGTCAGCACAGTCACTGAGATCACACTAACCCCTGGCTCGCTCCAGGTCCAGGGAGGGTGTCCAATTCCCTTTGTCCCCCTCTGTTTCTCCCAAACCACAACAACACAGCAACAATATCTCAGTGTTCACCTGTTAGCACCTGACCCTGCAGACAAGACTCACCGCAGAGTCCCTGTCAGCTAGATATTCTGCTCATCTCTCTTAGATGCCATGTGGGACACGCCTTCCTGTCACCAAACCCAATATACTACACACAAAACACAGAGACATGATAAAGCACTCTCTCCTCACTTGTCAACACTTCTTCTGACAGCCCAGTCATACTAACATATAGAAGATGAATGAAAAGCACATGACCAATCTGTGACTCATCAGGTAATTACAAAGGTTTATCTGCCATGCGGGTGTCTACTGTTTCCTGCCCAGCAAGGAAATTACTGACTTATCAAATTCAAAATAATCCCTGAACATAGAAGAAACAAAATGCTCAATGTAAATCTAACATGAAATATTTATTAGCTATGGTCAGGTTGCATAGAAAATGTATTATATACAACTAATTGGAACCAGTACAAAGTTTGATAAGAAAATGCATTCCTCCTTTTTGTTTATTCTATTTCAAATAATGGATCCATTAAAAAAACACACAGATGTGATGAAATTTCATTCATCTACAGTGAATATGTTGTCGTTCAAGCATTTATACTACCGCTTCCACAAGTGAGACTTGTCACTTAGCATTTAAGTGAGCATAACAATAGAGCATAAACGTCATATCAGATGTTGAAAATAAAATGTTTAGAAATGATAGTAGATCACTTTAAATCTGAAGACAGCAAAAAAAAAAGTAACCCGTCCAAATCCAAAGCAACCGGGGGTGGGGGCGGGGTTTGACAGCTAATGAGATAAATTGGCAACAGGTCATTAACATGATTGGGTAAGGAGCATTTCAGAAGCAGAGCTTCATAGATGTTAAAATGGACAAAGGTTCACCAATCTGCAACATATAGAACAATTTTATAAAAAATCTTCCTCAACATAAAATTGTAAGATTTTGAAGAGTCCACATCTTGTTCCAAAAGCCCAAGATAATACCCTTAAACAGTAAATATTTTAATCTGCAAAGCCAGTATAAAAGAACAAAATATACCTATCCAGTGCTTAATAGGCAGCTTGTGGTGAAACGCTGGCGTTCAGCTAAAGCACACACTACTTGTACCTTAAATCCGATATTACTGCCAGACTCTTTGACATATGTTCTCAGTTTGAGTCTTAGTTATCAGGTGATAACTGAGACTCAAAATGGTCTGAGATGTGTGACAGCATGGTGAAAATGTAAGTCATAATGGTTCAATAGGTTAGAGCTAACCTTAAGTGTAGAAGGAGGGAGTAGCAGCTGTCATGATACAATGTGCTGACAGTGGCAAAGATTAAATAGTTAATTGAGACTGACATGTTGTTGCAGTTGCCTTAAACCCTCCATCAGATAAGGAGATACATCACATGGAAGACCTCAGGCCCTCCACATCCTTCTTGGCTGGTTGGCATGATTGGGCCTGAGTGAAACTAAACTGCAGCCAAGTAAGCCTGCATGTTTTACTTTATTATTTCAGTAACTGATGTAACACTCACATCAATAAACCCAATTTATGCTGTGAGTGCTGCAAGTGGTGACTAGTATGTTCAACATAATAAATTACTGCAGTATATTTCATAGAAGCTGTTAAAGAATTCTTATGAGTTTTTGTGAGTATCAGCATGGAAAAGGGTAAGGTTGTGATCGCATGCACTGACATTTTGACATGGTAGTGTTGGCAGCTTCACTCTGTGTAATCATTTGGCTCCACATTAATGATTGATTATTCCATGTCAGCTCATCTCAAATATGGTTAAAAAAAAATTGTTTTCCTTTTTCTTTTTTTTTTTTTTTTTTTTTTTTTTTTTTACATCAAGTATGCAAAAAGTACTTAAAATAAAAGTACAGATACTTCATTGTGCATTGTACAAGCAGTGACTATACTAATTTTAAAATTTTCCAGCATAATTTTAGCCATGTGGATAAAACTATAAAAAACAAAATTAAAAAAAAAAAGCAGTAAATATATTTATTTATAGTTTCACTCCGTCATTACGAAACAATGGAGGAAAAAAACAACAGATTACACACAGCCCAGCATCTCCTTTCAGAAACAGTGAAAGTGGTAATACTGGCAGTAAATAGGGGAGAATGTAATGTTGCACTAAATTACAGTCATTGAAAGCTTGTATGGTTACCCAGCGATCTATCACTGTCACACAGAGAGGGAAAGGGGCAGGCAGAGCAGACAGGCGCCAGGCGCAGCAGGATCAAAGCAGGAACATACCTCAGGGAGAGAAACAGTTAACTCCATTTAACCAATTGTCCTGCAGACAGGCAGACAGTGTGCTGCTCCAGGCCTAGCAGCATTGAACACTCACATATTTGGATTCACTGAAAATGATCTGACTTGACTTTGAAGAGCTGCAGAACAAAACCAATTTAGATGGGGCCCTTGAATGTGGCCTTAACAGTCTCTCAAAGGGATTACACACAATGGGCACAATAGACTGAAATATAGTCATAGACAATTTAATTACTGGTCACAAGATAGAAATTTACAGTGATAATAACTCTTTGGACTATAAAGAGTGCAGTAAATCGCAGCTTGGATTGTTTTGCTACTTTAATGAAACACAGGGATGAACTACTGTTAAACATGTTGTCAAGCTTAACTTTCCAGACAAAACCTTAAAGCAAGCAAGGATTACCTTTTACATCATAATCAAAATATGATATTCAAAAGAAAACAAAGTTATATAATTTTCTCCTATAAAGATGTTGTTATTAAAGTTACTGTTACTACATCTGGTACTGTTTTTTTTTTGTTACTTTGGTTTAATGTTTGTCATGGAAGCATAGAGGAAGCAAGTAAGGGACTAACTGAGAGCCAGGACTGGAACCCTTATCCAGAGTCACTGCCCTTAATTAAGGTCCTCCTCAACTGAGCTCCCATTACGCAGTAGATCTTCAATATACCTAAAATACAATTCAATTCAATTCAGCTTTATTATAGAGCCACTTCACAACAATGTTGTCACAGGGCACTTTACATACACATCATTTCAAGCCAATTCATACATAGTCTATCAAATAGATAGATTAAATTATCATTGGTTCATTCTGAACTTTTTCCAACATTACAATTATTGAAATTACATTTGACAATCAATCAATCACTTTATTTATATAGCACATTTCACAACAAAACATTTCCAAAATGCTGCACACAAAGTCAGTACAAAAGGTTACATAAAAGCATGTTCTAGATGAAATAAGTATAATAAAAATAAATAACTAAAATAAACAAATACATAAAATAGAATAAAAGCCACAGGGATGGAGGAAAAATGTAGATTGAGTCAATTTGTTAATGAGTGTTATAGAGTTAAATGCTTCTGACCGCCAGTTACCACCCAATTGAGTGTTTTTGCAAGCATTTTGACTCTTTATGTGTTTGTTGTATTTTTCAGTTACTATTATTATTTTCTCTGCATCAGGCTGGGTTACAGAGGTGTGTTTGCGAGAGCACATTTGAGTTCAAATCTTTGCTTGTCCTTTTCTGTATGAACTTTGCAAGTTCTATCTGTACCTGCATATGTTCTCTCTCGGAGTAGTGAGCTTAGTTCAACAACATGCATCAGGGATTTTTAAGATAACACCATCTAGGCTTAATTTTTTAAAAACTATGGAAGCTGGAACCAGTTCCAGCACAAAGATGCAGATGGTATTTAACCAATCAAACTTTATTTCTAATGCACCTTTCATACAGATTTGTTGTGATTCCATTTTTTTTCCTTGGTATTTTGTTGGTATTCATTAACCTAATCTGGCTTCTCTGCCACAAACAATCCCTTTCAAGGTTCATTTTATTATCATTTGCATGTATGCATGAAACAAAATGTTTACTCAGTCCTGTATAAGAATAATAAATAACAGTAAATTAAAAAGTAACAGTAAAACCAATAAAAAATAAATACTACAGTGCAGGAATAAAAAAGTGAGCAGCATAGCAGCAACTTGACAGAAAGCAGCACAGCAGTGCATCAGTGTGGTATGGACTTCACCAATCTGACAGCCACTGGGAAGAAGCTGGGTTTGAGCCTGACATAGTCCTTTATGCTCCACAGCCTCTTGCCAAAGTGGAGGGGTTCAGACAGTCTGTGGGCCGGGTGGGAATCATGCATGTGGGCCGCACTGCACCTGCTGATTTAGATGGAAGGAAGATTGCTATGGTCCTTCCACCGTCTGCAGCGCCTTCCTGTTGGTGGTTGAGCAGTTCCCATTCCAGGTGATGATGGAGATATGAGTGTACTCTTCACCACACACACACCTCTAGAAAGCTGCCAGCTCTGAGGCATGAAGACCAGCCGGTCTCATATCCCGGAGGAAGGCTTTGGTGGAACCTATTTAAAATATGTTTATCAATTGCTAAAATTAAAATCAATTAGTGCAGCTTTACATTTACATTTAGGTGATTAAGTAAAAAGAATAAAAAGTTTCTGTAGGATATTAGAACTGCAGTTCTACATTTGACCTACCGTAGGCTAAATGACTAGACTGCGTCGCCAATGTGGTGAAGTTTCGCAACATCTGTCAAAAACCATAGCGCACAAAAAGAGCCATATCATTTTGTTCTCAACTCCGGCCTATCAGAAATCGTTTAAGCAGAGTCACGTGAAGACATCTGAAGTCTGATAGGCTGGCGGCGAGATGAAAGCCTAACTTGTTGCACTTCACTTAAGGAGAAGCAAGTCCGTGCGTAAAACCTGAAGGTTACCACGCGGTTGCACAACAGTGGAGGAATCTCAGCGAAAATCTGATGCTCTTCTGGGGAACACGCGAAAACTTTAAAACAGTAAGGGCTAAAGCTGCAGGAATATTGATTGCATGGCACCGCAGTCGTGCGTAATGAATCCTGCGCAGGGATCACCGCCCTCGGCTGCTCTTAGGGAGACATCGCCAGAGGATGGTGGTGCTGGTCGGGTTGGAACTGATGAGATGGACCTGTCATTTGATAGAAAAAGTCAAAACAAAAGTTTAGAACTGCCTTTCAGCGTGGAATCCCTGATATCAGACAAGGCCCTTCCTTGTACGAGCCTCCACTCCCCCGATAGCTCAGGGTTCGTCCGAACGGAGGAGGCAGAGTGTGCGTCACCGAGGGGAGTTTATCGGTCCAAAACGGAGTCGGTGGATCTCAGCGACAAGGACACAAAAGACTGGTTACAGGGTCCTTATACATCACCTACAAGTAAGTGAAGGATATTCTCTTTGTTCCTAACTTTGAGAAAAATCCCATGGCATATACTTCCCGATCTATGAAGTTCTGAGGATTTTAAATATGCTTTTAAACAAAATTACCACCTGTTGTATGAAATAGTCCATTGATGTTTTCAGAGCCAACTTACTCTCCTGACATGAATCTATTGACAGTGATAAGTCATGTCACACGATCATTAGGCTTATCTCATCATTTAATCAACATATGATGGAAGAATTTAGCTTTGTAATGAGGTTACATAGCCTGCCCCTAAGTAACACATAGGACACTGTCAGACAACTACAAATGTGTTGTTCATGTATGATGCAAACTTCACACTACAAAAGTGGTGTAATTTTCTAAATCTACTTCCAGGACTCCCTAGCCCAACCCCATGCAACCTACGGAAACACAAGAACAACAGAAAACCCAGAACTCCCTTTACAACTTCTCAGCTGCTTTCTCTGGAAAGGAAGTTCCGTCAGAAACAATACCTTTCCATCGCGGAGAGAGCGGAGTTCTCCAGCTCACTAAATCTCACAGAGACACAGGTCAAAATCTGGTTTCAGAACCGCCGGGCCAAAGCCAAGAGACTGCAGGAGGCCGAGCTGGAGAAGCTCAAGCTGGCTGCAAAGCCGCTGCTCCCGGCCTTCGCCTATCCTTTCCCCCTGACCGCACCAATGGGCGCACCGGCCCTGTACGGAGCCCTGACCGGACCACGGCCTGCCTTACCTGTACCAGGACTATTCAGCGGACCTTATGGGATGTACTACTTTTCATAATTTTTTTTTTACAAACTGTAAACTGCTTTGTTGGGAAACCGCCTTTATAAATGCCTTGATACAGCAAATGAGATTGAAAGAAAAATGTCCATCCTGTGAATCTTTTTTAAAAATTTCTTATTACAGGCTATATTTTGACAAATATTTTTCTTATAGTGGAAAATTTGAAGCTGCGATTTTTTTAACACAAATATTTTCACAGATCAATCCGGTATATTGAAATGGTCTTTTATTGAAGGAACAAAGGTAAGAGAAACATTTTAACACAACTGACAAGTTTAACGTTTTCAAAATAATTTAAATTGACTTTGAGGGAAATTATTAACAACCAATAAAACTTTCATGGCAGTAAATTTTTTAAGAAATTTTCAGACTTCTAAGTTTCTGTCCCATCAGAAGTTCTCTTAAACGCAGCCCATTCATGTTGTTGTGGCAACAGAGGATTGGACTGAGTGTAACAACTCACTGCAGATGGTGCATTAAAGGATAACTAATGATTTTAAATGTGTTGCTATAATTAACAAATTACATGAAACTTACCCATCTAACAAATTATGTTTCTGGAGTTTGATTATGGTCAATTGCTGCTTAGAAACTATAAAAAGAAACACGTCACTTGACAGCTGCATACACAAAAACACACGATTTAGACAAAGATGAACTTGTAAGCTAAAAGAGAAACGTCTGTGAAAATGTCACATGTATTTCATATCTTTTTAATTGGAGATGTGGACTGTTAGAAAAATCTATTAAGTGCAAAAACAAAAGAAACACTAATTCTTCAATAACTTCCTGAGAAGTCCCTGACAGTGTAAAGCCCTGAATGATTTGTACTAATCTGATATCCTTATGCATGTAATTACAGACTAATTTAACTCAGTAAAATTTGTGCACTAAAGACATGATCACAAGTCTCACAGACAGAGCTTAAGTGGACAAGCAATTCTCAAAATTCTACAACCCAGTTGGACAAGTTTATGAGAGCTTATATGTAGATTTACCGTTTTGATTAATACTGTCGTGTCTCAAAAGTTTTATCCTGCAAGTATGTTTACCTGCAATCCTTTGTCTCTTAAGTGCTGTGCCATGACTTAACTATAACCCATGTGATCTAGAATTGAATTAACATGTAAAACCACTGATTCCAGCAATATAATGTTTCTGCTTTCTTTGCCTTCAAAAACTAATATTATTGCACAGAGGTCTCAAGATCATTTAGTTTTTGTACTAAATGTAAGAAAAATCTTAACTATTTTATCCCTATCCATTCAAAGTGCTAAACATGACTGCCAGACTCCGCAGTCATTATTGTACAGTGATTTTTTTTTTTTTATTTCAAGGGTAAAAACATGTTTTGTAAGATTATTAAAAGTCTATTATGCAAGTCTGACATTCCTCTCATTTTTTTCAGCTTCCTGTGGATTAAAAAAAAAAAAAACAGATTACAGGGTGTTCACTTTTTAACAGTACAGATTATCCTGTGTGCTCACAGTAGGATGTCACCACAAAGAAGAGAAGCATTTCTAAATAATGAGCAACAATGACAATATCAGTACCTGAACAAATGACTATGATGACCAATTTGTTGTGCAAAAAGCATTTTAACTACACATATAAAATCAAATACATCATGCTGAAAAGGAAAGAATTAACACAAAACTCATTTGCTATCTTTCATTTCCTCTTGCCCCGTCGTCCTCTGAAGCCTCGTACTGAACCGTGACCAAAGCAAACAGTTGCAGGAACCCTGCAGAGAAAGAAGAATAAATGCACTAAATCAAACTGTTGAGCAATAAACTTAAACAAAAAAGCTGCAGTAAATGTTTTGGTTACATCAACTCAGATGTTTTAATTATACAATAATCCAAATTTGCAAATGGCAAAATGATCATTGGCTTAACAAGACTTAACAACAACATGGCACATAATCTATAAAGAGAGAACCAGACGCTCTATTTGGCAAAAGTTTGACCTTAAATTTAACTTTGAAATTTGTAGTCAAATTTATCAAAACACAGTGCTTTCTAAAAAAAAAAAAGAAAAAATCTTTTAAAATGCTAACCTGTAGGAGTATTGTGGTTTTAGTGGTGTTGTTTTGGTGTCTGAACCCAGAGCTGCAACAGAAATGTCCTCGATACATGCAGCTTCTTCCATAGACACATGTGTTTCCATGGCTTCCTCTTGCGCCGATTGGTCACTTGGTGCATTGCACATATCTTCACACGCACCTTCAGACTCGCACGCGTCACGTGCTACCTCCATTGCTACATGTTTAAGCAGCTGTCTCTTCATTTCTCTGGTTCAGTTAACAGAAGTATGACAATTAAAATATTCAAACATTAAAAGATATATAAAAACTGTATCATTATTAGAAGCTGAAATCATGGTTTTTTTTTGGTTTTTTTTTTAATACAGCAACAGTATACACAATACAGAGTGGTTAGCAAAGCGAAACTACATGATTGTCTGATAACACAGCCACATCAAATACTCAAGAAAAAAACTGAACTGTGGCTATGAGGTTGGCACAACAACGATTCATATACATGACCCCTACACAGCCCCCTCATGAGGAGCACCGTCATGGCGCCTTATAATTTGCTGCCATCTAGTGGACAAAATATGAAAGTCCTACCTTTTATCTTTCTTGTGTTTGTCAAATCTGAAGTCTGGAGGATACTTGTGAATTTTTATTAAGTGGTCTTTTCTTTGTTCACTAGTTCTGAACTTCTGGCCACAGCCTTCCACCAAACACTGGTACTGAAAAATACAAAAAATGTAAGGATAAAGTAAAGTATGGCCAAAATAATATTTAACATTCCTGTATTTTTGTTCAGCCGTTTTTTTTTTTTTTTTTTTTTTTTATTTCAACAGCTGAAAAATCATCAACTTACCATGTCTTGTTTCTGGGCAAGAATAGTGAAGAGAGAGTCATGCCACTCCTGAATATGAATGTCAAGAAGCCGAGCGCTTGGCAGGGAACGACGACAGGAACAGCACACATGTCTGTGCAGGGAATTGTAGTGGTGCTCATAGTCCTCCAATGTACTGAAAACTGCACTGCAGTCTGAGATGTGACAGGCAAACTCTGACACGCTGAGACAAGAGGAGAAGGAATGTAAACGACTGTAAACGACAGCCTGACCTAACTGATTTTTGAATAAATCAATAACAATTTATTTAAAAAGTAGCGACGTCATTATTTTTGCCCAATACATCTACAGGTAAATCTCAGAAAATTAGAATATACTGAAAAAGTTATATATATTTTTGTCACTTGTTTCAGAATGTAAAACCCATATATTTTATAAACTCAGTACATGTAGGTTGAAACATTTCAAATATTTATTCCTTGAAATTTTGATAATTGTGGCTTATAGATAATGAAAACCCAAAATGCAAATTAAAATTTTGTGAAAAACTTCAATGTTAGAAATTCATGATGTCACATCCTAATCAACTAATTAACTCAAAATACCTGCAAAGGTATCCTAAACCTTTCAATGGTCTTGGTCAGATGGCTACACAAGCATGGGGAAGACTGCTGACTTGACAGATGTCCAGAAGACGATCATTGACCCTCCACAAGGAGGAAAAGTCATAAAAGGTAATTTCTAAAGAACCTGATTGTTCACAGAGTGCTGTATACAAGCATATTAATGGAAAGTTGAGTGGCAGGAAAAGGTGCACCAGCATTACCACAGCCTTGAGAGCACTCTCAAGCAACATCCATTCACGAATTTTGGGAGCTTCACAAGGAGTGGACAGAAGCTGGACTCAGCGCGTCAAGAGCCACTACACACAGACGAGTCCTAGACATGTGCGACAAATGTCACATTCCTCGTGTCAAGCCACTCCTGAACCAGAGACAGTCAGAAGCATCTTACTGGGCTAAAGGGTAAAAGTAGGGCTGGGGGATATATATCGAATATACTCGATATATCGTTGCTAGTCCCCTGTGTGAATATAGAAAATGCCTATATTCGTCATATTCGAGTATCCTGTTGTCACGCAGTTGTTTTTAGCTGTGGGCGGGGTTCTCTCACTCCTCCTCGACTCTGCACCGCTTTGCACGGAGAGTTAAAGCAAGCGCACCTAGTTACGTACATAACGTGAGCTACGTGCTACGTCATGAGAGGCAGCGTGTAGACACTTTCTCGTTAAATCTGGCGACTTCTTGTGAAAAGCGACTAACGACAAATCTAGCAACTTTTACAGGAGTTATTGGAGACTTTCCTGGTGTTTTGGCGACTGACTTTAAAGCGCATATTGTAAAGTTATTGTTATGAACGAGAGTCTCTCCCCGTCCTGAAGCACTCAGTCGCTCCGGCTGCAGCTGCAGCCAGTCAGAGGAGCAGAGAGGACACCTGCACGACTCCACCTACAGTCACAATGAACAGCCAAATCCGCCACTGATCCCGCTCTGGATTACAGAGTGGGATGTAAATTGCAACGTTTTTCACGTCACGCAAAAATAATTCATTACATTTGATTACATTCACAACCTCTGTCACTTACTCACCTCATCCACTGTGTGTGTGAGACACAAGCATATTTATCTAGCTCGTCATGTCTCTAGAAAGTACAGAAAGGAGTGGGAATCAAATCCTGAATTAAAAACTGTCTGAAGCAGTTTATTGGAGACGATACGAGGACATTCTGCCTGTATTATAAGACTGATTTCTACGCTAAACTCTGCGATTAAAAAAATACACGACAACTCAAAAACGTATCCATAAAGCAAAGCCTTATAATAGTTTGTCATTTGAAAAGTCACCCCCAAGAGCACCTATTTTCATACGTTGCATTTATTACATCATGCAAAGGCACTTTATTTTGTTTTAAAATTACATGTTTCTGCCACTGCTTTAACTGTTCAATAAATGTGGTTTTGATCAGTTTGCTTCGTTACAATTTCATCCTTTTGGCATAAATGTTTAAAATCAGCATATCTTAATGCAGTATGAACAATTATGTTTTAATGGAGACACAAAATCATCTTGCTGATGTGATTGTATGCACCAAAGCATTAATTCAAGGCGAAGGTCAATATCGAGATATATATCGTATATTGTGACATGGCATAAAAATATTGGGATATTACTAAAAGGTCATATCGCCCAGCCCTAGGTAAAAGGACTGGACTGTTGCTCAGATGAAAGCAAATTTTGCATTTCATTTAAAAATCAAGGTCCCAGCATCTGGAGGAAGAGTGGAGAGGCACAGAATCTATGCTGCTTGAAGTCCAGTGTGAACTTTCTATAATCAGTGATGATTTGGGGAGCCATGTCATCTGCTGGTGTTGCTCCACGGTGTTTTCTGAAATGCTCAGTCAACACAGCTATCTACCAGGAAATTTTAGAGCACTTCATGTTTCCTTCTGCTGACAAGCTTTACGGAGATGCAGATTTTTTTTTCCAGCAGGACTTGGCACCTGCCTACACTGTCAAAAGTACCAAAAGCTGCTTCGATGACCATGGTGTTACTGTGTTTGATTGGCCAACAAACTCACCTGATCTATTGTCAAGAGGAAGATGAGACACCAGACACTATGTAAATGACCTGAAGGCTGCTATCAAAGCAATCGCTTCCATGCCATGCCACATTAATGCAGTAATTCATGCAAAAGGTGGTCCAACCAAGTATTGAGTGCATGGAAATGAACATACTTTTCAAAAGCCTGACATTTGTTTAAAATGTGCTTTTTTTCATTGATCTTATGTAGTATTCTAATTTTCTGAGACACTGCATTTTGGGTTTTCAATATCTATAAGCCACAATCATTAAAATTTCGAGAAATAAATGTTTGAAATGTTTCACTCTATGTGCAATGAATCTATATAATATATGGGTTTCACATTCTGAAACGAGTGATGAAAAAATGTGAACTTTTTCATGATATTCTAATTTTCATGAGATGTACCTGTAAGTTAGCGTAACAAAACATTTTAAAGTTAGCATGCTTCTGTCAAAATGCGATGAGTCTTTCGCCTGATAATTGCTGGCACAGGCTCTCCGTGACCCTGAATTGTTAAACTCCATGTTAAATGCTCGGTGCTGTTTTATGGCTGATATACAGACAATTTAGAAATGACAGGAACATGACTACCATACCTGAGCGCTGGCCTGTCTTCGGTGTCTGAGATGTAAAGGTCTTGTAGATACAGGTGTCTTTGAATGTCTCCATCCTGTCAACAAAAGTCGCGCTCATGTTACAGCTAGCTGATGCTGCAGACTGTATCGGCAAGTTTTGTTTGACAGAAGTGATCTGGTTTGTAATTGGTGTCACCTCAAACAGCTCGTGGTCTTTCTGGAGGCGGATACGGTGGGGGGTGAAAGTGAAGGGATTCATTTCCTCAGATTGCCTCCTCTCCTGCTGCTGCTCCCTGACACATGTTGGGCTGTCTTCCCTGCTTCTTTCTACCAATAACTCTCCCTCCATAAGAGACTAAATCTACCCGGACTTATGCGGTTGGTGCTGACAGTTGAATGTCCCAGTTTTGTCCCCTATTTGTCATAAAGTTACCCATATCCAACACGAACCGACGCAGGTGCCTGTGTTTTGGTTGTAATTGGCGCGAAAAGATAACGTCATGCAGGGCACGTGGTGGTTGCCAACAGCAATATGGCGCGTTACCGCCACCAACTGGGCAAACTGATAGTGCGATATTCTAAAAGTATATACGCTATAAACTATTTGTGTTTTCTGGCAACAACAGTTGGGTTTATTTTTATTATAGTTTAGTTTTATTATGTTCTTGTTTATTTTTATTCAAGCTTCATCCTAATACGAAGCTTAGAGAGGTTTGAATAAAGGTTTTTTCGGTTTCCCCCTGTAGTTTTATTCCGATTTCGTTTTTAAAACAAGTACTTTCTTAAAAATTGTATTTTAAAATATAAAATTATCTTCTGAGTCGATCTCTTCAATGTAAATTGGCTACTTAAATTTAAGGTATTTATATCTTTGTCCTTTTCTCCCTCTATTACTCTCCCTCTGCACTCTGCCTTACTCTGTAATGCATTTCTTAAAAACCACACAAAATAACCCAAGTAAATACATTTAATTTATTTCTAAATAACGGAAAATAATGAATAAAACACATTGGTTTTCCTTTCGAATAAATGTAATGTTAACACAATACACACTGGTTAACTTGAAGAAATCTGGAAAATATATATTTTTTTAGATCTTTTCTGACATATCCCAGATTATGGCTTTAAAAAAAAAACCAAAACAAAACAGAGATATCTATTTTAGTAAAGTTTGTTATAAAAATTAAATGCGCATGCTAACATACATACTCAAGTGAAATAAAGGTCGCTATGACTTCCCAACTTCACCACTAGATGGAAACAAATATCACAGTGGATTTTTAGCTCAAATGGCGATTGCCAGACAGATTACTCTTAAATTAAAATAAATAAATAACGGCATTTTAAAAACTCAATTAAGTTTTAAACACAGCAAACTTAATGAAAATTAATGTAGTGGAGAAAAAATAATGACGTTTATCGTTCAATATTTTCAATAGCCTACTTTTAATCAGTATTGGTAGACCCACTTGTAATCGTTTTTAAACCTGCGAACCTGAATAACTAAGTTAATTTAGTACCCATTTATTGTGACACAAAAACCGGAGAACTTTCTTTCTCACATTACAAAAGCAAAGCAGCTCGGCTTCAGATGGTCATTTACAGGATATTACACAGCAGATGGGCGGGGAGCTGAAGACTTTTCTCTCAGACTTTCAGCACACAATGACAGAGTCCGTCTGACAGAGCAGCATGACACATTCTGGATGTTTTATATGGATTTTCTTCTCCTTGTGGGGTAAATTAAGTTTCTTGTTTTCTGTCTTCATTAGAAGTTCCATATCTTTTCTAACGCCCATGCCCAAAGGACAGCCAAGTGGCTGGATTAGTTTTAAGCTAAAATCAGGTGTGAACAGACACCAGTGTTCTGGAAATGAGAAAATTACTTGTCCAAAACTAAAATGGAACTAATTTTGTTTTGCCTTTACCAGAATGAATGGATGTGTTGTAATGTAATGAGAGAAAGGTAGAGATTTTTTAACTACTATATAATATCCAATATATTATACAGCTCTTCACTCCATGTAACCTACAATTTTTCATGTCATAATTTATGTGGTTTTTTTTTTTTGTTTGTTTGTTTGTTTGTTTGTTTTTTATAGCAAATGAAACATGCATTTATAGCAAACCCATGGTTCATGCTTCTCATATGGCAGGCTTTTTTTCTTCTTCTTTTGCTGATTTAAAAACAAAGTATTCTCAAATGTTCCACTACAGTTGAACTTATTATAGGGAGAATTCTTTGGACATGTTTGAAATACATGTGCTAAAGAAAAAAAAAAAAAAAAGAAAAAAAAATCAAGAATAGATATTGATGAAATCTTTGGGAAAGTATGGTGCAGTCACTTCACATGAATTACATGGTGTACTGTAGTATGATGTCGGAATGAGAGAAACATTTACAAGCCAAGGTTATGCACAACCAGTTGAGCAGGCTATGTGGGTATCCCTTCACACTTTCTTTTGGGTCTATGCCCTGTACAGTCACCTATATAGTCCAACCTGCAGACTATGTGGAAAAAAGACAGGGGATGCTTGTTGATTGTTTAGCGACTATTTTGTGAAAAATAATCATCAACTTGCCTATGCTGTTTTCAACAAACACACAATGTGGTGTTGACCAAAACCCTCAAAAGCCACAAGGAAGGATATTGTTTCTCATTTCAAAGCAGGCCATCTGTGCAATACTGCAATAAATGTACAACCTCGAACCATTTCACATATGAGCAATGCTGAATAAAGGCTATGAGAAAAATGTGAGAAATGGTCAAAAGCTTAAAGGTCATTTGTAAATTCTGAAACAATGCAGAACATTCTGAAAGCCCCTTTTGGTCCCTACTCGGGAGAAAAGCTCCCAGTAGACATGAGGCTTCCCGGATCTTTTTGAGCATACCCTCCCACTGATCTGAGCTTGTCTATATGTCAGACAAGTCAAGCACTTGATGCATGTTCCATCTGTGAAACGCTCATCTGACAGGTAATGGCTGCATTTACAAATGAAAGATGGCCAGTTGTATGTCGTTGAGTTGTTCATTTCATACCACACAGCCTTTTGACTGTCCACCGGCATGGTAAGAAAACTCTGGGTTTTCTAGTGTTAAAACCAATCCTGGTTCTTACAGGAATAACCACAGCTAATTGGAAGACTCTTCCTCATGTGACAAAGTACCAAACAGTGATACCTCAGAGGCTGAAAACTTGGTCTCATATCAGTGATGCTGCGACAGATGAGGTAACGCAAACTCTGGTTAACTGATTTTCAAGTAAACTTTAACATGTTAGAACCTATGAAGAAAGTATAACAATATATTCTGTTTTCCTTGTGTATGTCAATAGAAATACCCAGATGTACTGGATTATTCTATTAGCATTGAAGCGAAAAATTTCACTCTTCGTCTGGAGAAGAACAGGTCAGAAAACTTTAATCTCTGTCTATATGTACTAGGTCCATTTAAATTGTACTGTCAGTATCTGATACACAAACTACTGTCTTTTCAGAAATCTTGTTGGAAAAAACTTTACAGTTACATACTATTCTGATGAAGGCTCCCAAGTTTCAGATGCTCCAGATCTTGGGGTATGAAGGTTTTCTTAATTTAATTTTCATTGACTGTGTCTGTGGTGTGGAGTACTTTTATCATTTTAGGAGGATGCAGAGCGTAAATCAAATGTATTTACATCAAGCTTAATAATATGAATAGAACAGATTAGTTTTCATACATACTGACTGATTGAACATCCTGAAAAAATATGTTCACCTTCACTTTGGTGACCTTGTCATATTTTGTTTGAACAGTTTTGTGAAACATCCCTTTGATTATTCTAATTATTTCACTCTGTTCAGAGTCACAGCTCTAAACTGTTGGATATGATAAAGAGTTTGGTAAAATCCAGATTTGCCATTCAGCTGGTCTGTGATTGTTACATGACAAATCATTCATATTTCACCAAAAATTCCAGCAAATTATTGTAATCATACTTGCATATCCTGCTTATTGCAAAATATCAGATGATCAACATGTTTCTTAACTGCAAAGTTCCTCATTATGAGATGTGGCTTGCAGTAATGTGGAGGAGGAACTGACATATGAAGTTAAATTCTTCCTTTTCACAGACTGAAACATTTTTGTATGTCATGTGTGCACAGGTAATGTGTATTTTGTTTCATTCACAAACAATGGATGTTGTTCCAGGTTCACTGTTACTACCATGGACACATTGTTGGAGTTGAGGACTCCTCTGTCAGCATTGGTTTGTGCACAGGAATGAGGTGAATTAAGTGGCTACTAAGCGCTTTAATAAAAAAGAATAAAATTTAAGAAAAAGTTAAAAAGTTTGAAATATAATTAAATATCTCATTACATGAGACTTTTGCTGTGACACATAATTACTTTGTTCAGTCCAAATGGGGGGCATAGTTTCGCTCTGTATCAGAAAGCCAATAGCTAAAGGGTTGCAAAGTAGAAGCTAACTAAGACAATTATGTAATTTGATCTGACAAATTTTTTATCTGCTGATCTGTCACCCGTCAGATATGCTGTTAAATTCTTTTTCTGCTTTTCAGAGGGTTTGTAACTCTTCAAGATCAGATGTACCTCATTGAACCTTTGACTGGTAATGAGTCAGTACAGCAGGATGGCAGAACAAGCACTGAAGCTCCCAGTGTTGAGGGTCTTCATGCCGTTTACAACCACAAACATCTGAGAAAGAAGCGGAGCTCCTGTTCCCATGGAAACGCAACCACTTTCTATGATCATGGAGCTCGTTCGTCTGGACTGTTCCAGCTCAGTAGTCTGGTAAAGACACAGCATAGACACATTCATGGACTGTTTCAACTTAGGCCACTAAACTTTTAGTATTCTCCTTTACATTCAACCATTAAATTCATACAGAGGAATAAGAAACAGCACAATCAACTGTGGCTGTTGATTATTCTGCATTGGTATCAAAAAATAAATCGGGTTCAAATTTTTGCTTTTTATTTAAAAAAATAAATAAAAGGAAATTAATTCAATGGGAACAGATTATGGTTCATTTCACACAAATGTTTAATCAAAGTCAGAAACATAAATACGTATAAATGAAGGGAAACATTAAAAAATCAGAACTGTTTAGTCACAATAAAATACATTTTCAAAAGTGTCATGTTTCCTTAAAGAGGCAATATGAGACATAGGCCTAATCCAGGAGCAAAATAATCATTAAAATAGACATTTTGGTGCAAAAAGCTGCTAAATAAGGCATAAATGGATGCCTAAGTGAAACTGATATTTTAAATGAAAACACACTTGTTATTTTGTAAGTCTAACCAATAACTACACATATACAATTGATATGTGATTATAACTGACTGACTTAATCTGCCCTTTGTATTAATCAGAAAAGCAGAGCCCAAATCAAGGACCGATCACAAAAACCCAGGACGGTGGAGCTGGTTGTGGTGGTGGACAACACAGAGGTTTGATTGCAAACTTTATTTTTCCCATTGAACCTGTAGCTGTAGCTCATCTGAAAGTATTACGCTAAGATGAATAATTGTTTAGTGTGTGATGCGTATTGCAATATAAATTTGAATATATTTTCTTCTAGTATAAGAAGTTTGGCAGTAAGAAGAAAGTAGAGGCCAGAGTGCTTGAAGTAGTAAACCATGTGGATAAGGTATGTGTGTTTCTCTGTAATCTGTCAAATAAACAGAAATAAGTCATACAGGATATTTTGTTCCTTTTCTAACCACTAAAAGGAAGGAAACATTCTCTCACTCACACATTATGAAATCTAACTTTCACTGTGAATCTTCACACCTAAGCTGAAAAATTTCCCACATCTTCTTTGCATACTATTAACATGAAAGAAACACAAACCCCTAACAAAAATGTTGCTTCCTTCTGAATATTGCTTGTAGCGTCACTTCACACAGAAATACTGATTTAAATTTTTATACCATTTGTAACTTTTACTCTCTGTGCTATTACAGCTGTATCGTCCTGTGGGAATTCGTGTAATGCTTGTAGGTCTGGACATCTGGTCATACCAAGATCGGATAGAGGTCAGCACCAACCCTGACAACACCCTGGTCCGCTTCCTTGAGTGGCGTCAGCAGTACCTGGTGCCGAGAACCAAACATGACAACGCACAGTTCATTACGTAAGATTTTCCTGTTTAACTTTGAACAAAAAAGAGCAGAGGATGTTTGAGTTGTCATAGCCGGTGTCTAAACATTTGTTCCTCTTTGTTCAGAGGTGTGAATTTTGATGGTTCCACCGTTGGCCTTGCACACACCAACGCAATGTGTACTTCTAAGTCAGGAGCTGTCAATGAGGTATTTCACATTAATAGAAAAAATTGTGTAAATAACAACTAATAAAAGGAAATTGTGTGCTGTAAAATGCACTCATCCTGATGTATTTAATGCACACAGGACCATAACAACAACCCAATAGGAGTGGCTTCCACTATTGCCCATGAGATGGGTCACAACTTGGGCTTGTCCCATGATACTGAAAACTGTGTCTGTGGTTCATTTACTGTAAGGAAAGCATGTATCATGGCTGATAGTATTGGGTAAGCTCAGTCTTCACCTGCAATTAAATCCCTCCATATCTACAATTCTCAAATCTATAAGATAATTAATATTTTCTCCTTTCCTGTTCCTAACATGTCTCCTTCTAGCACTGTGTATCCAGAACTGTTCAGCAGCTGTAGTCAGCTGCAGCTCAGCAAGTTTTTGGAAGAGGTCAACCCTGCTTGTTTGTTGGATACTCCCTCCACTGATCACATCTATGGGGGGCCAGTCTGTGGAAATGCTTTTTTAGAGCCTGGAGAAGAGTGTGATTGTGGCACTGTAGAGGTTTGTTCGTGCTGCATTAAAAAAAAGAATGTATGTAATTAAATCCCACCGTGGAAACTGATTTGCAATTTTATGTTTCATAGGAGTGCAAGAATCCCTGCTGCAATGCCACCACCTGCAAGTTGAATGCAGGAGCCCAGTGTGCAGAAGGAGAGTGCTGCCACAACTGCCAAGTAAGTACTGCACACTGTGTTTTGTGCTCATTAGATTAGTCAAGTTACACTGAAGCTAGTTATGCTATAACATATCTAGACACAGTCTGACTGTGTCGTCTGGCTGCTCATTTGTTAGTGGATGTATTTCAGTAGCTTGAACATTACCATCTGTGGTTCTTTGCACTCTGTAGCTGAAACCGACAGGCAGCATCTGCCGACCAAAAGCAGGAGACTGCGACCTTGCAGAATATTGTACTGGCTTCTCTGCAGCTTGTCCAGCTGATGCCTTCACCCAAAATGGCCTTCTGTGCAGCCGAGGAAAAGGATACTGCTACAATGGGCAGTGCCCATCAAGGCAAGGTCACTGCAAGAGACTGTGGGGACCAGGTAAGATGCCTATGAGTGACATTTAGGTTTATATGTGTTTTCATTCTGTCACACCAAGTATCATTATTACAATATCTTTGATATGATCCTGTTCAGATGCTGATGTAGCACCAGATGTTTGTTTCGATCAGTATGGGAGCTGCAGAAAGACACCATTCAGTCAGAGATGTCGGTATGCAATTAAAGCTACAAGAGTGCAAATGGTAATACATTGCCACAGTGAGGTGTAGCTTTTTAAATCATTGCTTATGGTTTGCGGTTACAGAGATCAATCCTGTAAAACACTTTTCTGTGCTGGAGGATGGGAGTTTCCAGTGACATCAAGGAAGTCATTTTACAACGTAGGAAATGGAGTAATGTGCAATGAGGCAAAAATTAACCCTAAAGACAACTTCCCTGCAGATCTGGGTATGGTGCCAACTGGTACCAAGTGTGGTAACAATATGGTAAGAAAAACTGCTTCTGACATTCGAGATTAATGAAACCCTCATGCACCACAGATCTTTGGAGGTCAATAACTTTGTGATGTCTGTGTATCAGGTATGCCGCAATCAACGGTGTGAAGACATCAAAAGCATAAAAGCGTATGGAACAAATGACTGTTCATCCAAATGCAGCAACCGTGGGGTGAAAATTTGTGTTACAAATGAAAAAACACCAGAGTACTGTGGAGACACGGCAACTTCACTAACTGTGAAATCTCTGATAGGTATGCAATCACGAGAGTAAATGCCACTGCGATCCCGGCTGGGCTCCTCCTTTTTGTGATGTTAAGCAGACAAGGATTACTGAAGGTATTGTTTGTCGGGATTTTTTGTGTTCTGTGTGTCTGCTTCTGTATGTGCTTGACCTTTTTAAAAACCATGAGTTACACATGACCCTGTTTCCCAGTAAGATTTAATACTTCTCATAGACTCTAAATCAACTGTTGCTTGTTCTGATCAGCAAAAATAAACAATGATTGAATGGAATTTCCCTATTAGCCAGTACAAATGCAATAACGATTTTACAGGGAATTTTGCTTCCTGAGCAAGTGATGCGTGTTATTTCTCATCCTTAAGCAATAAAAGTGCACTGACTTATTCTGTTGTGTGCATGTGTGTGTTTAGAGTCCATGCCAGTTGTGTATGTTGTGTCACTGGTGGTTGGCTTGCTTCTCCTGGTGGTCCTGGTTATTGGGAGTCTAATGTGTTGCATCAGAAAAAGGCAGCCAACAAAAAGGTGGAGAAACAATTGACCTCTTTCTTTTAGATTTTATTAAATTACAGCTTACACTAAAAATATACAAATAAACCTCATCTACTTGTAGATCTTTAATTTAAGTTCCCATGTGCATTTCTTCCCAGATGCCTTCCAGCTACGTCAGGACAATCAAACCCGTTGTTTAGGTCTAAGAGTCCACGAGGCAGTCCTCGACTCGGATCCCCACACATCAGCCAGCCTACATTTTTGGAGTCATCAGTCACTCAGGCCTGTAAACCTCTCTCCTCTGCTACTAACAAACCACAAACTGGAGCACCGAAGCCATGCAGAGCAGCTCCAACGGTGAGCCTCTCCTTCAGCTTCAGTACACTTCCACCACATGTATTAGTTTCACTGTACCAAACATATTTCCATTTGTAGAAACTGTCTCGAATTTAAAGGCCCAGACTGCAAACATGCCTGTTTAATTGTCCCAAGACACACACCAGTCACAAATAATCTTAATTATAAACAAAGCAGAATTAAAATTAAACTTAGTATTTATATTGAAAAGAACAATAAAGCCTTTGATGCTCATTCTGTTATCTCTTCATACAGCCACCCAAAAAAGTGCCATATGTAGATCAGTCATCCAAGAATTCTCAGGTACTCTGAGCTCCTGTTTTACCTTTATTTAAATGTAACATAATTTCCATAGCTTGCTTTTCAATCACTAAATAAATATATTTATTTAGGTTGCAAGTCCATTTATGCTGCCTTCAGCTGCATCAAGGCTGCCAATTTATACTGAGGTAAGAAGACAATGGATTAACAACAGTCCTCTTTCCAAGAAAACTAATAGTTTGCTTTTCTAAAATGATGTCTAACTTACTTTTTGTTCTTTCTTTATTTGTCAGACAAAACCATTACCACCATCAAGACCTCTTCCACCACTTACAGCAAAACCTGTAAGTGATGACAAATTCAACATAATGCTTAAGTTAGCATTTTTACATTTGAGCGGCCTTGTCTTTACTACTTGTATGATATATGAACATATCTTCTTTAAAAGATCTTGAAGCCACAGCCTCCAGTGCTTCCAGTGAAGCCCAAGCCCTCCACAGCCCTGTCCTCACTGCCACACACTCAGCTGGTATGTATTCAGACAACCAGACGGCGTGAACCAGACTTTCCATCGCTTGCACATCGCACTCTCTCATTTTCTCATGACTGAAAAGCTCAGATTCTGAGGCAATGAAGAAAACACTTAAGGACTATTTTGGGCAATAAATGATATCAGCTCATCCAAACTATGTGTGCTAACAGTCTTTATTTTTACAGCTTGGAGGAAAACCTGCCCTGTTGCCCCCCAGTAGACCAAGATGACAGAGGAAATGATTCACCCTGGAGTAAACTCTCACATTCTATGGCAGAGGATATTGGGTTTTTTTTCCCACCTTGAAGGATTTTCTCTGAAGACGACGACGGTTTTAAAGTGGAAACAAGATCCACAGAACGGTCAACAACATTAACGGACAGAACGTTTCCGTTAATTATGGTTTTCCGTGGATTACCAGTGTCCTGCTACTGCCAGCTTTTATAATATTGATACAAACCTGAAACCATGCTCAGCAGAGTCGGTTTGAGTGCTTTTTCAATGACAAATGGCTCTGTTGCCATGATTATTTAGCCATGATTACTATTATCGGTGTCCTGCTACTGTCAGCCTTTATAATATTGATACAAACCTGAAACCATGCTCAGCAAACTCGGTTTGAGTGCTTTATCACTGAGACATGGCTCTACTGCCATGATTATTTTTAATGTAGTTTTTGAGGGAAATGTTTTGACGCCTTGATCCTGGGATTTGTGAACTCTATTAATCAACTGCACTATAAATATTTCTGTTTACGTGTGTATCAGTATCCTGACGATGACTGGAATTTTGTTAAGTGTTCTAGTTATGTTTTGCACATCAGAATAAGATGTGTTGCACATCTTATTCTGCACTCAGGAACCCAAATATGCTACTTGGAATACTCCAAGGAAACTGCAACAAGTAAATACCATATCTATGTGTTTGAACATGCCCTGCTGGTCAAGATCACAGTGGCCAAAATTAAATACAACTGTATATGCATATAATCAGAAATTGCATATTTACATGGTTTACAGGGAAATCAACAAGATTCTCACAGTCTATGTAAGTACTATTTTTGTAGGATGATCTAAACCTGGATGAGAAGATATTGATAGAGTTAAAAGTCAATGGTGCAACTGTTTTAACTGCTACTACTTTCTCTTGTGATTTTGGTACAACTCTTTAAAATATTACCACTAATAATGATAATAAAAAGGGATTTTAAAATATTGCTCCAACACTGGACAGATTGTAATAGGCTACTATGTGACCTTGAGCTCAAATATGTGAGTATTTTTCATATTGAGAGCCAGAATTTGCAGACTGAAACATATAAACAGCAGACACAAAGTATTGCAGATTCTTATCTAGTTGTCAAGCATGCTTTGCAAAATTTTATATTTAAGTTACTTCTGTTTGTTTTTCTTTTTAAGTCAAAAGTCACTTATTTTATATAACAGATTAGTCTTCCCTTTTTCTTTTTCTTTTTTCATTTTGTGTCCCAAAATCTTTTGTGTGCTTTTATTTTCCTGTTATGTATTGCATTTCCTTGTCCGATTTATTGCCATTTTGCCGCTGGTTTATGTTTCTTTAACGTTGTGGTACATCTTATTTGGTTGTTTTACGTCTCATTGTAATTGTTTTCTTTTAGTTGTTCCCTTAGTTTATGTATATGTGTTTTATTTATGACCTTGGGTCTTTTATTTATAATATTAAGTTTCCAGGGGATACATTTTTTAATTGTGCCAGGGTCCCACTAGTTTCTTGGGGCATATTCCATTCAGTAATCTGTCCATGGCAGTGGTATTTTATTATTTTATTTAATTCTTTTAGATTTCAAACGTTTTTAAACATAATTTGACTGTTTGACTTTGTGCTTTTGAATTGCTATATGACATTTTGATTGTAATTCTTAAAGAAATTATCTTTATTTTTCTTAATGAATTGAGACTTCTTTGATTTATGCAGTTTTTGGGTTTTTTTTTCCTTGAAGTTTAAATTCTTTGTCATCTTACAATAAAAATGAATCGACACACATCTGGGTAAATTGTTTCGTCTTTTCATCCACACCATATTTCAGGGATCACTAACTTCAACTGTCCTGCAGGTACTAGATGTGTCCCTGCAGCAAAACACCTGATTAAAATGGACCATACACAAATGTGCCAGAACTTGACAACAAGCTGTTGGAGATCCATTTAATTTGAATCAGATTAGTTGAAATGGTGTAAAAGTTTAATATAATGCTGCAAGACACCACCTCCGGAGGACCGGAATTGTTGATCCGTGTCATTTCTGTGTTGCTATAGTTTACTATCGGTCGCCTAGTAACGCCGCAAACAACTAATGGTCGAAGGAAGCTAAAGAGCTAACAGTTTCAATCTTTGTAAACAGAAACAGATGTACCTTTAAGAAGAATGCATCGAGAACTCAACGATGAGGAACTGCAGGATTTGTTCGCATGGATTGACAAAATACCTCTGTCCAGGCCTAAAAGAAATATTACAAGAGACTTCAGCGATGGAGGTAGCATACCACACGCTGAGCACAATTAGCCTTTGCTTACGTTCACAGACCATAGGGAGTTGCAACCATAGACTCTGCTTGTTTGGTTGCAACCATAGACTCTATGGTTGCAACCAAACAAGCAGAAGTAATACAATCTTATATTCATTTAATGCGTATTTCTAAATCAACAACAATCCTATCTGACTGCTCGGGTGGTTTATAGGCTAAATTATCTGTCTGTATATTTGCTTTCTTGTGAACTGGCCGTGTCTCCATGCTGGACCCTCCGCAGTGATGGCTGCTGAGGTTGTGAAACACTTCTTCCCAAAGTTTGTTGACCTGCACAACTATGTCCCTGCAAACTCTACACAGCAGAAGTTCAGTAACTGGAACCTTCTCAACAGGCAAGACAATAATCTATTATATTTAAATAATAACCGTCTTTTTAATCTCCATTAAAATAAAATTAATAAATTAGAAATTACAACCAAGATAAATTAATCCATTTAATTATCTAAACATGATAATAACAATAATACACTAACCACTGAATATCACCGACCTCTGTAAGGGGGTCGGTGATATTTAGGTCAGATTTTTCAAACAAAGGTTAAAAAATATTTATTACCCACAGTGCATTCCCCCGATCATCCTGAAGTCTTAATTTAAGCATTTCACATTGTCATGAAGAAGTTTCACTGACATAAAAGTGCTGAATAATTACAATCCACAGCACTTACATTAAACCCTATGGAAAAAGCCAGTCTGATACAAAAAGAAATAAAGAAAGAAAAAAAGAAACTCAAAACTGGAGTGGTGGCAACAGTATAGGCTACAAAAGCTAAAGAACTATTGAGATGAATACCTTTTGTCTTGAACTGTGACATTGACCTGGAGAACACATCTAATAATACAAAGAATAGCTGAAAAGAAAGCTTGGACTGTTTTAAAGCAGCCAGTAATGTGTAATTACATTTTTGGCCACAGGAACATTGAGTATTAGATAGACCAATTGGCAGGTGCCAAAAACAACGACACATTTAAGAGCCATCTTTGATACCAGTGGTTCCAAAACAAAATATTAGTTAACTACAACATTTTCCAAGGTACACTTTGAGTTTTGGATATACTATATATACCTCAATGCATTTTTAAAAAAATGATCATTAATAATCATAAGTAATTATTCATTTATGTTCTTGAAATTAATGTATTGAAAATGTTCTAGTGATATAGATCCATTCAATGATGAATTTAAAGTCAACTATTCTACCTAGTACTGGAGATTGAAAGAGAAAACCACAACCAGACAGTGTTACTCAGCCACTAAAAAACATACTCCCCAATAGTTACGAATGATAGACATTGTGCACATTCTTGCTTTTCAGTTTCTCTACAAATGATTAGCTAAAATGTTAACTTCGCGCCTTCATTTTCTTATGAGAAAAGATCTAACATACTCCCTCCCAGGCTTTTCCCAGTCACTGGCGTGGCACATAGCCAACTACAGATTTATGGGACTGCAGTATAAACATAGCTGCCTCTGTGGACTCATCAGTAAATCACATGCAGTCCGCCTTTCCTTGTGCCGTCCATTAAAAACATGTGTTGATGTTTTTTTTCTTGTTTTTATTTTTTTTATTGATAGGAAGGTGTTTTCCAAGTTGGACTTTCACGTGCCCGAGGAGACAGTAAGGAGGATTGTATTGTGCACTGCTGGAGCGATAGAGCCAGTACTAAGCACTCTGAGGGAGAAGATAGACAAGAAGCTAGAGCACACCACGAATAATATATTAGTGGGTACTTGGACAAATATACCAGAAATCACACTTTGTTTTAAAGCTGCTTACAAATTTGATCAATATTGCATCTTTTGCTTAAGAATTTGGGCTACTACGACACCAGGAACCAGGAAAAACTTCATGCAGGTGGTTGTTTTATATTTTTTATTCTCTTTCATTCATTCATTCATTCATTTTCCGAACTGCTTAATCCAATTCAGGGTTGCGGGGAAGCTGGAGCCTATCCCAGCAGTCTTTGGGCGAAAGGCAGGGTACATCATGGACAGCTCGCCAGTCCATCACAGGGCTATTCTCTTTCTGTGAACAAAAATATTCCTGTTATTTCTTTACCAACAAATTCTTTGAGTTAATTAATAAAAATAAAAAAAATACTGTAAAAGCTTACAACACATCACTTGTAAGTGATAATAATTTAGCCAGAAGTCACAAATTTGTGATTAAGTCAGTGACATTGAGTGGATTGTAGAAACTAAAACAGCTGAATTACAAACTAAAACAGCACAACAACTGTGCTTTGACTTAAGACTTGTGCAACACTTGAAGTGTATTTTGAGGAAAATGTTAACTGACAATGCAAAAGTATGTCCTTTTTTTAGCATTAGAAGGAAAGCTTGTATAATTTTAGACTTTCCTGTTGGTATTGTATTTGCCAGTCAGCTGACAAATAACAAATCAGCATGATCCAAATTAGTTTACTGGGGTTTTTTGGTTCCTGGAAAAATTAATTAATCTCTAACGTCAGTGCTGATTCTGCCACCACAGTGAGGTCTTCTTTGCTTCTCTTTCCTGTCCTGACCTCGTAAGCAAAATGTGCCCCGCTAACTGCCCACAAGATAGCACTGACCACATAGTGACACAAACATACTTCCTTTGAAGGCATCAAACAGGACTGATTAGAAAATGCCGCAACCTTAAGGGTGTGAACTGGAGATATGTGTTTCTTCCGTTTCCCACATTTCATCTGTCCCCTGAACCTAGTCTGTGAAACTGGCCTCAGACCAGCACCTCCCCCCCTCTGCTCTTTCCCTTTCCATCTTCACCCCCATCCACTATCACAGACAAGGCTCAGGACTTGTTAACAGTTCCTAAAATCCAGACAGCCTTTATCACTGGCCTGAGTTCAGCACTGCATACTAAAAGATAGATCCTTTTTTTTCTTATCATCTTATGGGTTAGAAGAAACTTCCTTGCTTCTTTCTCTGTTTGTGACCAACACTGATTTCCCTTGAATAAAACTGAATCTCTTTATCTTACTAAGCCTACCTTTTTATCAGATGAAACCCTGTTTGTTTCCAACCAGAAACTAAAGATTTTTTTCTCATTCCAGTTGGTGAAATATTGTTTGTTTGTTTTTTTTGTAGAAAGTCATCCAGCTGAGGCAAGACTTGTGGCTGAGCTGTCAGAGATGAAAAAGGAGAAAAACACACTGAAAGACATGTATGACCAAAATGTTACCGTTTTAGTCTGAACTAAACAAATTAGTTGCACTGTTTTTAATAATCACGATGTGTCATTTTGAAATAAATGTTGTGCAGGAAACTGCAGAACACCATGAAATATTACTCAGACATGGACCCTACTTTCCGGCTGATCCTGCGGGAAAAAGAGCAGACGGTCATGACTTTACAGGAGACTTTGGAGGTACATGCAAACACACTACAGGAAACTCTGCTGACTGCTTCAATGTCTGCCAACAAAACCCTCCTCCATTTTTATGCCCTTTAGGGAAAAGCTTTGTCATACAGACTTACCAGCTGTAACATTATTGCAGCTGTGTGTGTGTGTGTGTGTGTGTGTGTGTGTGTGTGTGTGTAACATGTGTCATACCCTGTGTCAGCAGTGGTCAATGAGTCAATATCAACTCAGCGGATGCAAGCTTTTTTTTCTATCTTTTGCCACATCTGCTTACAAAGAAAAGAGCAGAGTGACTCACTTCTCCTTTGAACATGTAAAAAATTTCTAAAAAACCTCCTCCAGTTTAACCTTCTTATTTTACATCTTTGTGTATAGATCCTGCAGATGAAAGTGAACAAGTTGGAGCATTTGGTGCACTTGAAGGATATGCGTATTGAAGATCTGACACGGCACTTGGAGATGTATAAAGCAAAAGGCAGCAAACACTGAAACAAACATTTAGGCTACACCAGCAATGTGTCACCCACATTCCCATCGAGATGTTTTCAGTTTAGTTTGTATTTGTGACAAAAAAAGGTAGTTATTCTGTCTTGTTAATCTCACTTAAGTGCAAGTTTGTGTACTGATGCCTTGCGTCGCGTCAAATATGAAAAGTATTTGTTTCGAAAGGTATCAACTTGTCTTATTTGTCTGTAATATTATTTTAAATCACTGAAGAAACAAGGTTGAACAACTGTCACCATCTATATTATTTCCTTGTGTATGAATAATCTATCTTGTATTGTAAATGGTTTGTAAATTTGAGGGTAGTACTTGTTGGATATAAATAGATGCTTCTATGAAGAGGTTTTTTTTTAAGTGGCTCTGACATGAGCCAAGTTTGAGGAAAAAAGGATGCTCTTGTAGGTTTACTAATGTTACCTTCTTCCGTTGACTAAAAGCCTCATCACTCAAATGAGAAGAATTTGGAATATTGTCAGAAGTGTAAAATTACTTTAAACATGGAGTCCTGTTATTAATGACTCAGTTTCCAGTTTTTAAATTAATGGGTTTCAGAATTAATGTGATGATGATGTGTCAGAATGACCAAATACAGTCAACAGTTATTCACCCCTAACAGCCACCGCCCTATAAAATACACTACACTTAGGTAGTGGTTTTGAGATGTGAAGTTAACCTCATTCTGCCTTTTGTTGTGTTATCAAATTAAATGGAAAATAGAGAGGTGTCTGTCCCTGTTGGGTAGGTTACCTGATATTTTATATCAGGAGCAGATGAAATCACTTTTGGCTGAATGTGCTGTACTCGTTGTCAGACCACCTACTTAATCATCATTATCAATGTATAGTGAAAAATTAATGCCAAAATAAAACAGATTTATTATTTTTGGCCTCAAAATGATAACTTCCTAAACAGAAAACCACATGCTCATACCAGAGTAATCCCCCTCAATCATCACATACAGCCATCAGAGGAAATAAAAACAAAAATCTAGTCCTTAAAATACATAAACGCAACCTCAGAAGAAAACAACACTTACCATACTCCAATGTGTTTTTACTCTTTTAATAACAAATCAAAAGTAATAGCAGTATGTAGAAATAAGTACACCCCATGAATCAATACCTTTTGACCCTAACCTTTTTTTATTTGACTTGATTAGCCTTTCACCTTATGGAGGATTTTTAACCCACTCTTCTTTACAACGCCATTTTAGTTCTTTTTTGCCTTACATTTAATGTAAAGTGTCCTTAGGAGTCTTGAAATGTGCTTTTAAATAAAATATATTTCTGTTACTTTGAGCCATTGCAGCACATTCATTCTTTTCTGTTTCAGACATTGTGTTGTAGATTTGCTGTTATGGTTGCAAAAACTCATCACCCAGTTTTAGCCAACCTTTAGTTGTTGGAAAGACAGCCTGCACACAGTATCAAGTTCCTTTGTCTGAAAAACAAGCACCCCAAAAGATAAAACTTCCACCATCATGCTAGACAAGAATGAGGTGTTGGTGCTGATATACTGTGTTTACTGTTTGTCAAATGTGGCTCTGTGGATTGCGACCAAACATTTCCATGTTTGTGTTGTCTGTCCTATTTACAAAAAGAATAATGACACGATGTCATCTGCTGCCTTTCCTATCGGACAAAATTTACAAATGCATTCATCCATCCACTTTCTTGCAGTTTGTCTGCTGTCAGGTTGCAGGGCCAGCTGGCTAAGCAGGGAAAGCCAGACCCCCCTCTGACCTCATTGCCAGCTCGTCCAGGAGATCTCAAGGCATTCCCAGGCCAGCTGGGAGATGTAAACCTTCCAGAATGCCTTGGGTCTTCCCTGGGGTCTCTTCCCAGTAGGACATGCTCAGAATACTTCACCAGGGAGGTGTGGGGACATCCTAACCAGATGCCTCATCTGGCTCCTCTCAATGTGGAGGAGCAGCAACTCTACCCTGAGTCCCTTCCAGATGACAGAGCTTATCTCTAAGGAAGAGCCTAGTCACCCTGCAGAAGAAATTTTAGAAACTCCTACCGATTGGATTTATTGGGTATGGATGTCCAAACTTTTGATAGGTACTGAGCATTTATATATACATAGATGTAGACCATCCACTGGTTTGTGGCAGAAATATAAGTGTATCATAAATAGTTTTTAAAGCACAAATTCATTCATTTGTTCATCATCCAAACCACTCAGTCCAATTAAGGGTCATGGGGGAACTGGAGCCTATTCCAGCAGTCTTTGGGCCCGAGGCAGGGTACACCATGGACAGGTCGCCAGTCCATTGCTGGGCTTCAAGCACAAATTATATTCAAAATGCACAAATATATCTATGATTAATTCTTTAAAGCTTAGTAGTTACTATTTTCTTATGCTTTCAAGGAAATATCCGTGAAATAAAAGATAAACTTTATTCATCTAAAACTGGAGAGGTAATGGCTGAAGCATCCTGGGCTACTCATTTTTGTAATCAAAGTTCTACTTAAGATGACTCAAACTATTTTTATAACTCAGAATCACATGCTTTCAAACATCAAGTAAAATGTCTTCATCTTTTAAACAACTCTACCGTTTACAGTGTAGGCTGTTGTCAAATGTTTAGACAAATCTTACCACCTTTGATTTAATATGGGCTTTCCTTATCAGGGTTTTTTATCTGTCTTCACAGCCTGAATAACCCTCCTCAATATTAGTCTGGCCGTTAGCTTTCTCACAAGAAACATGCTCAAACAAGTTGACCAAAATGTGCAAAAAAGGGTGTGTGCAGGAGAGAATTACATTTGTTCACTAAAGTACTCAACTATCTTAATGCTCTAAAAAAAATACATAAATTCAAAGGATCTGGGTGAGAAGGGCTGAGAAATAGCAACACAGAAGATAAGAATGTGTGAGAAAACTGCAGAACAGAGCAGTTATTAATTAATGAAAGCGCTGTCTGCTGATGATTCATATTTGTGTCACTAGGCTGTGTGGTGGTGGTGGGAGGGGGGATTGTGTTACTGGGGAGGGCCATGTCCGGGAAGATGTCAGGGCAAGATGGATCACCACCCATGATATGATGTGAGATCAGGGACAAAAAGGAAGGAAATAAAAGTGATGCTTCAGCCAGGAAGCCACAAAACCTGACCTTCACCTTCCCAAAGAGGAGGGATTCAGATTTGTTCAGTTTATACCCCAACAGCAGAAAATATACAACACAATGAAATTAGCTCAGGCAAACAAACACAATAAAAAAAAAACTTGATAAGTTACATTTATTTACATTTTTCTTCCTATTTGCATTTATCTTAGGAAAACTGATCCTAGTCAGACAAAATTGAAACGCCCTCCAAAAGGATGGTTGTTTAAATCAGCTGTTCAAGAATACAGAGGGCTTCATGAGACCTGAGAGGTCACAAGAGGAAGCAATCACTCATCTGATCATCAGGCAGCAGTCACACACAGTAACGCTTTGGAAAGCCTTTCCAACTAGCTGTGCAGAAAGCAAAACTTGTGGTTCAGTGTTGCTCTTGTTTTTGTGATGTTTACAACACATTGTGGGTTAGAACAAGGACTGTATTTTAGATTGTGTTTATATAGTCAGCAAGCATTCAATCATTCCTAAACTGCCACAACCATCCAGTCAATAAATGACAAGCTAACAAACTAAAATGCTTCTAAGGTTTTAACATGCTTGAGATTTTCTATATTTTATATATACACACACACACACACACACACACACACACACACACACATATATATATATATATATATATATATAGATGCAAGTTTCATTGAGGTCCCTTTTCTGATCCTTTTATTCCCAAATTTATCTGAGAAATGTGTATCAATCAAAACATTTACTATATTGAAAATTTTGCCCAGTAATCTTTGTAAACTTCACATCTCAGTTTGCATTCTCATATCCTGATGATTTACTTGGGTTCACATGCATACAAAAGTCATGTGTTAGGGTCAATGGTGGTTTTGCCCTTTTACCACACAGCCCCACAAGCATGGTGTCTGATCATCTCCTACTGGACATCTGAGTGTATTACACAATGACCATCCCCCAGAGACATCCATGCAAAGTGTAGTGGTACCAAAATAGGTTTTATTTTACATAAGAACATTGTCAAAACTTGAAAATATTTTGCATATAAACCTTTTAAAACAAGGAGACGATGTTCAAATTTCACAGATTGTACAAAATATTGACCCCAAAAAAAAAAGGAAGATTTATATCCCATTTTAAATCCCACCACCAAAGTAATGCAGGGTGCAGCCTTTTACTGCCAGGTGTAGATCACGTAAACAGCACGACATCTTCCAAACACTAGTAGTGTGCAATGCTAATTGTGTCTCAGCTAAAATCCAAGTGGAGCCTTTGAGTCTGTAATAATCAGACTTCTCCAGTCTGCAGGTCTGGGAAAACATATTCTTTAAGGCTTGAATTCTGAGTATTGGAAGTATTTCAGAGTTTGTGAACCTCTGGGCTGAACAAAAACAAAAAGCTGAAAAACATTAAAAACTAGCACCAGCTCCCACCATTTTCAAAGTCAATGTCAGAGTTTGTCTTTAAGCTGAACAAAGTGAGTTTCTGTAAAGTACTGAAACTCATGTCATCACAAAACTGAACATAGATTCCACTAATTAATTAAAAAACGTAAGCTTCTAATGTGATTAGGATATGTGTTTTGCAAAAAGTTTTTAAAAATGTAAAAAAAAAAAAAAATTGTAACTGGCAAATATAGTTTTCATTCAATCATTTAAGTCACAAAAAAGTAAACATTGACAATAGAGAAATCTTAAATTATTTCACCTTGACAGATCATCATCTTATTGTTGACACAAATATTGACATATTATCATGTAGATTTGAAGGGAAATCAGAAAAGATTTGTTAATTTTAACTGAACAAATTATTTTTATCTGACAAGAAATCGCAGCACATTTTATTTATTCAAGCTTCTGAAAAGTGTATGTTCTAGCCAAGAAAACAACTGTCTCATTTCAGATACACTTCCTGAGAATTTACATTTATCATGTTGAAAAAGCAGTGTAATGAAAGAGTTGGGAGACAGTCACAGAATAAATCAAGCAAAACTATTTCCACATGCATAGCCCTGACAATCAAAACCAAACTTGTTGAATTAATAAAATAAAGAATACCCCCCCCCCCCCCCCCTCCCCCACCCGTCCAACCCCAGTGCAATGACCCACTATAATCACTTTGTTGGACTATCATATTTATCATCAGACTTTTCAGACAATCAGATTCCCCCCCCCCAATTGCTTTAAAGCAAATATCAGCACAGGTCAGCAGATTTCAAACAAGAACAAAAAACATCAAATAAACAACTAATCTGATGCCATTCATTCATTTGCTCTACTGGAATTGAAGCTCTCAGCACTTCTGCATGATTCCAGTCAAAATGAAATAAACGTTGGCTGCATCTGGTGATGAACTGTAATCACATCTGTGATGTTAAAAATTTTCGGCAAAACTAAAGTTCACCACGAGCAGCATTTGACACGAGGTGTGATTAAATGGTCCAAGCAAGAACTTGTACTGTGAAACCAATCAGTGCAAGAGAAGAAGGCCATGAGCCATGACTTATCTCCTTCACATGTACATTGTACATCAAACTTTTAATTAGTGTCATCTGTCAATATTCCAGTGCAGACAACTGCAACTTACTTCTCAAAAACCAAACTAATATTCCATCACTAATCATTCCTCTTGCATACAAACGATGAATGCAGTGCCAAAAGCAAAGTTAAACACTGCATTGATATAAAAGCACGTGGAAATTAGGGCGACTACTTGCTGTCACCTTCGCAGGCATAAGCATTTTTATGCTGTTGAATTTAACTATGGCATCATTCTTGTTTTCTGAAACTCATCCCCACACATACCTTATCCTTTCTATTTCACGTCCACCATTAATTTTCTAAATCAATCCTTGCCCTTTTGATTTAAGACTGATGTGTGGTTCACCAAACTAGCAGAAAGCTGCCCCACCCACCATCTTCGGTGACAAGACAAGTCCTCATCAGCTTCTCCTGTCCTGTGCAGAGACAAAGCTGTGTCCTCAGTGGTCAACTGGGTTTGCTTTAAGCAACTCTGGTTCACCATTAGGATGAGTAGAGGAGGATGCTGGCTTCAATGGGCCGTTGTTTCCCTCAACAAACATGTTGGGAATGTCCTGGCCAAAGTAGATCTTACTATTAGCTGCAATAGCCTGATACTTCATCAGCTCCAGATATTCCGGCGTTAACTTCAGCTGCAATTTAGGACAAAGACATCACTATGTTAGTGTTTAGTCATATCAGGGTTTTTTTACAAGTCTGGTGTGACTCCTAACATGACAACA
Source organism: Telmatherina bonti (assembly GCF_933228915.1). Classification (NCBI taxonomy): domain Eukaryota; kingdom Metazoa; phylum Chordata; class Actinopteri; order Atheriniformes; family Telmatherinidae; genus Telmatherina; species Telmatherina bonti. The sequence goes on along the minus strand of NC_136629.1, from coordinate 24,951,234 downwards.
GAGGACATCTACATGACCAAAAAGAAATGCAACAATGCTGCTGGGACACTTTTGGTGGGGTGGCAGTGATAGATAAAAGTTCCAGGATCTGATTACACTCCTCAGGATATTTTTATTATGAATAAGAACAATCCATTTTTGGGTAGTCAGTCATGAGGAGAAAGGAATGTGAAAGATGATATGGTGATCCCAATTTCTTTGACAAACACCAGCTGGCTGTGCTTTACTCAATATAACTTGTACTTCTCTGAACATGAATTTGTATCTATAAAGGAGGACTGAGCTGATTTGTGTTATTAAACACACACATACACAAGTCAAATCAAAGCACAACTCATGCCAAAGCTGAAGCTTTAGCAAAACAGCCCTACCACAGGCACAATGTTCACTCGGGAAGTAGAAATCCCCAAAAGCAGAAGTTAAGCTACCATGATGTTTTTATTGTGGTTCAGTCCAAATAATTCTAATGTGTTAACTGCCTGGAGTATTTCTACATTATTTTAATATATAATGAATATATTTTAATGCTGTCTTTACCCTGTTTGCTTCAGCAAACTTGGCAGCACTGTAATATTCTGCATCTGCCTTTGCCCTCTCTCTGGCCAGGAAGGCAGCATCTAAAATAAAGAAACAATGTCAAAAGAGACAAGTGAGGAACTATCCAAACACACAGAAAAACATATAAATCTCATCCATCTCAAAGACAGGGATTGAAAGCTGTGATGCTAACCCTCAATTTCAGAGATTTTCTTCTCTGTCTCTTTCTCCATCACCTTCTGTTTGAACTGGATCTCTGCAACCTGAGCCACTTTCTGAGCCTCTGTAGAACAGAAAAACCTGAGTTAAACTATATGTGGAGGCTGGCAGTGGGGTTACGCATGGCTAACAGAGAGAAAAACTGCTAAAACAGAAAGTCATGCAAATAAAAAAAATAAAAATAAATAGCTTCGAGATTTACAGTAAAGCATGTCATTTACCAATAATGGCCTTCTTCCTTTCAGTTTCTGCTTCCTTTTCTACAACCTTCTGAGTCTGAGCTGTTATTAACAGACGGGTCTTCTCTGCTTCCCTGTATACACACAGATAAGGAAAGATAAAAAAAAAAAAAAGTAGTAGTTTTGTAATGTCATTTTAACCAAGTTGCTTACAGATCAACTGAAGCATACACTAAATATGTGCAAGACAGTAAAACATAATAAACTCACATGAGTTCAAAGTTTCTTCTGATAGCCTCTGGGATCTTTGGCTTGGTAACACGAACTGCCTTCATTAGATGATTAAACAGGACAGAGGAAAAATATATATCAGAGTTCAATGTTTTATTGTAATCTTTAGACTTTTAACTTAATTTATATTGAAAGGGAAAAAAATATGACAATCTTCAATGTATTAATTATTTATTCCACTATTAGCTTTAATTAATTATGAATGAAATCCAACTTTTTTTTCTCCATTTAATTTATTGACTTTTCGTAAAAAAAGGCGACTTTTTGCCATCGATTAGACATAAGCAGAAACTTAAGTTGCTGTTGCAACTTTATTAAATTTATGATTTTAAATCAGTTTCAGGCCATTTATAACAACAACAAAAAGGATGTATGGTTAGGTATATATTTAAGTACAGTCAATTATATGTTTAAATACCTGTATTGTCAGCCCAGGTGCCATACCATTAAGATCTTTTTGCAAAGCAGTCTTTAGGTTTTCATCTATAATATCTGAAAGACACAGTATAGCAGATGGCTTGAATATACATCCTGTCATGTAAAATATGTTATTAATTTCCGGGCTGGACACACAATGTAGTGCATTAAAATATAACAAGCTCCTCACCAAACAACTCAATGTAGACCTCCTGTAGTGTGTGTACACTGCAGAACTGGTTCAGTTCGTGGTGGATCTTGTTGAAAATTAGAGTTTTGTCATAATCAGCAGTATAGTTCCTCACAATATCCACCACTACAAACAAAACAGTAAAATCACCGGTTGTAATACTTTGCAGCCAACATGGTTAATTTGTCAGGAAAATAAAAACTATTTTTATGAAATACGTTCAAAGATGTACCTGCTGAAGGGACCAACATATTAACAACTTCTATCCTGTCAAAATATATCATTACACCACCACTTGAAGAGAAAGAGAGAGAGGAAAATACTAATTAATATATATATAATGAGTTTCAAAAAGAAGATCAATATCTGCACAACTACTTCAGTAAACCCAGGCATACCTTGTTCCACAAGGCACATTCTTGATCTCATCAGTTTGGAGCGTAGTCTGAAAAAGAATTTCCAAATCAACCTGATGTACAAGTTTTCACTTTTTTAAGCTGCAGGCCGCTACTTATGTTAAGAATTTAATTCTTGTTTTAAGTTAAACTTATGATAATAATTGCACATATTAATGAGGGGAAAAAAGCACATTATTTTCGATAAAGCCTTAGAAGTTATAGTGTCAAAGTTTCTGTTAAATTGCTTTTTTTGATGACAACATATCTGTTGTGGTTACTGTAGAAAAGCTTGACTATGGCTGGCCATCACAGATCTATTTATTTTAATGATAAATTATATTTGACAACATTTTAACCATATGTGGTGGCACAAGACTAGCTCAACATTAACTTGCTGTAAAGAGTGTTGCTGCAGCCATGGCTGAACATCAACTTTTTGCATGCAGCAGCTAACTTATTTATAGAAGACCCCTCTCTCTTTACATGAGCAATACTTCAAGGCAGACTCTCACAAGAAACATGTCTCAATACAAGTCAAGTTTCAGGACTAAAGGGGGAATTTACCTGCACTGATCTGTAGGTGGTAATGAAAGGCAGCATAATGTGATATCCAGGCCCATTGGGAGAGGTAAGCAATGCCCCACCTCTGAAACAAATACAAACAAATTGTTTGGTTGTGCATTTTCAAGAATTGCACATATGGACACTTGTATTAAAGCACATTGTCTCTTTGGAGACAGCAGTTTTACCTCTATTGTATATTTCATTATCAACAACATTCCATAGACTTAAAGGCCAAGTACAAACATGTAAACATAAACATAACTAAATAGAAACATGACAAACACACAATCAAAATGCAGAATCTTAAATGCGTGAAGTATAAATTCAATGTACACTAAACACATAAAACATCAATTCAAACTAAGAAAATAAAACAATGTAATTCCACAGTAATCTCTGCTGAAATACATACAGCACTTGTAAGAACTGCATAAAAAGCAAGGACTACAATGAAATTCAATTTTTACATAAAAAAAAGGCTTGTGAATGTTGAATTGCATTAGTAATGAAAGGAAGTCAGGTCACCTACAAAGCTGAATCTAAGGTAGGTACCGAAGGATGACTAGTACTTTATGAACCAATCAGCCTTTGATCAAAGTTCAAGCACACGATTATGCCAGTACAAGCATTTCCCTGTCTACTTGTATAAGCATACATAGCAATCTGCTAGCAGCCTCAATATTAATCTCAACCAAACACAGACATTAGAGATCATGTTTGAATATACCTGTAGTACACAGCGAGGTGTCCTTCCTCTATTTTGTGAATAGAGGAGTGCAACATGATGGCCATCAGTCCTGTTATTGTTGCAAAAACTGCCCCTACGTGCGGCATTGTCACCCTCATAAGCACTCACCTGCAGGAAATGAAAGAATCACAAACAGAGTGGAATATTTACAAAACATGTATTCTTAAAAATAAAGGTCAGACACCTACACAACGCCAGTTGCAATGCAAGCAGCCGGTCCCCAGTTTTAGGGAAAACCTGACTAAAATGCAACCCAACAATGCAGAAGCTCTACCAGTTTGTCTGCTTACTCATACCTCTATACATATCTCTATGTAAAGAGGTATGAATTTGTTGAATGCCTAATAAACAGCATCACAATAAATACTTACAGATTCATAAGATAGTATTGGCCTCTTCTCATATAATCAAAACTAAAAAGCACGGGAATGAGCAGTGCTTGATATAAATGAATTTGCAAACAATGCCATGATTATAAAAGGAAGTAAAATATTTCTGACCTTTCCAAAATAAACAGAACACAGATTGCATAGCCCGGCATATATCAAGCTGGTCTGAATAATTATACAGGTTATCTTTACCATGCTTTCGATTCAGCAAGTACAATTAACGCAGCCTGACTTCAGTACAGGTGTGCCTCAGTACATTGTAGCGCCTCACACCAACCTTTACGCTAGTCTGGCTAACGCTAACAGGCACGATTTGCTTGTAGAAATAAGTCGGCAGCAAGCCAATCATTTCTTTGCCAACTTACGACAAAACATATCTATGAAGTAATGAAAGTACTAATCAATATCACCTCAGTGGAAAAATAGAAGGCGCCGAGATATCCGTGTGGTAGCGTTAACCTAGCGGGCAGGCTAGCTAGCTAGCCAGCTCTCCGGGGTGGGTTCATTCCGTCAGCATCTTTTAGCCTAATGCTAACTTTCACTAGCGGGGTTGTTAGCAAAAAGAAAGCAAATTACCTCAACTTGCACGATGCTGAAAAATAATTATGCTCATCGAAGCACGGTAGGCGACTGGTTATTGATAGAAAATTACCACTGTTTCAGACCGACTCCAGCTCTGGTTTCATCATTCAACGACCCTCCCCCTCACCTCACCCCGCCTCCTCCTCCCAGAGGTTCTTATCTCCTTTAGACTTGTGAAATTATATATGTTGCCTTCAGGGACTATAGGAAATACTGTAATCAATATCTTTAAAATATAATGAAAACAGGAGCTAACAAGATAATGTTATTCAATATTTTGTTTAAAACGCATTATGTTCTCCTCGGGCATTTTTCCCTCAACATTTTTTTCTTTATTTTTTTGTATTACTCCTGGGTCTGTCTTTTTTAAATCCAGTTTTCTGGTATCTTTAATTCGAGGTTGATGCCATTTGCGCCCTCATTGACAAAGATCTGCGAAAAAGAAAAGAAAAAGTTAAATCCCTCCTTAAAAATAACACACCAATATTATTTCAGTTGTTATAATAATATCGTTATAATAGCAATATATATAAAGAAATCACCCTCAGCCTCTGCTGGTAGTCCCATACAGGGATTCCAGACTAGGTCCTCAAGGGCCACAAGGTTTTCCATGTGTCCCTGCTGCAACACACTTGACTCAAATAAATGATATACAACTTCATAAGCTATTTAATTTGAGTCAAATGTGTTGGAGTCAGGTGTATTGGAGCAGGATGCATCAAAAATCTGCAGGACAGTGGTGCTCAAGGACGGACTTTGGACACCCCTGCTCCAGGACAGCACTTGCAAAAATGATCTCACAAAAGCTTTTTTTCTTTGTGGTAAGCTACAATCCAAAAAGGGAAATAAATAGGTTCCCCAACAATATGACATTTATTATCATGAAGTGCTGTTACAACCAAGAAATATTTTTTTGTTTTAAGTTTAGAACTGTAACTTTTTATATTATGGATACAGATTTATTCTAACAAATATTTCATGAAGAGACATAACATGATGACAAAGAAAAAGGCAAAGTCCTGTGACAAAACTACCACAAGAAAGACATAAAGTTACCATGAACACATGGATAAACATTCAGTTTTATTTTCCATTGGTAAATGGTTAAAAAAAAAACAGTGACACAATGAACTAAAACCAGCTTCAAGTCAACAATACAGGTCACAAACTGACATTACAAACATTTGTAAATTAGTGAAAACTGACCAAAAGTAAACAAAATGTGTTAACCACCAAATATGGGTTAACGCCAAACAATCAAAGTTAGATCAATCATAATAAGAGGTGTAAACAAAGACTGAACACAAACAATTGTAAAGTGATGACAAGCAAAATGAGTGAAGGTGCACATCTACATATACAACCAAAAATTGTTTTAGGGAACTCTCTGCTTACCCCAGGTCTAAAAACAAGCATGTTAGGTTAAAACAATGATTTTGGATGGTGTGGTTGTCTACCACACATTCTCCCTAAAAAATATTTAGAGTTTGTCACTTTGGATTACTTATTCAGTTTTGAATATTTCATTTTAACAGTTCTTTCATTTGCAGTCTGTATAAAAAGTAACTGCTTAAATACTTGCTATTATCACTGGTTTTGCAGTTGAAAATAAAACAAAAGAGGCAGTAATCCAGAAACAACTTATGGTCAAGAGTATATGATCTATACATTTATTTAAAAAAACAAACAAACAATTTAAATTCCTTTCTCAGCAGCAATGTTTCACTCTAATCAATATTACCTGAATATTAAATAAACCAATGCCACTGCCGGCAAAACCTTTACCACTCAGTAAATGTGTTTAAATTAAAACATGCATAGCTTACTGATGTAATGATGCTTCATAATGTCTTACAGTATTACATACAGTGCATTTAAATATCACAATTTGGATAGTGTAGCCCTGATGAGGTACTTTTTACAATCCACATTTTTAGTAAAGTCTACAGCTTCTGAGACTCAGCTTTTACTGCACCAAACTGAGTCCAGCTCCAGTCCTGATCCTAGAGAGAGAAAGAAAGTTGTTTACACTGAACAAATAAACTTTAGGTTAAAAATCTATGCTAAAATATGGTTTTACAAAAGAAAGAGTGACCACACAAAATCTACACACATGGGAAAGTAATTTATAATAGCTACAGTGCGAAATTACAATATTATCATCAAGTTGCGTTTAGCATAAACAATACAAAAGTGTATGTGTGTATGAGGAGTTATTTAGCATATATTCAGTGTAGTTTCTGGGGACTTGAGCCTCTATACCATACCATAACACTGTGCTCCATCTCTTTGTTGGCATCTTGCAGCAAAGAAGTGAGCTGACTCATGTAATGTTGATTTTCATCTAGTAGTTGATCAACTGTTTGACTAAAAAAAAAAAAAAAAAAAAAAAAAAGAGTAAGACATTGTTACATGGCTGCATGTTTTCAAGTTATATACAATTCAGATGAGTCAGATTTTACATGCTCGTAGTCTTGGAATAACAGATAGTGACTTATGGCAGATTTTTTGTGAGCTCAAGAGTTCTTCTAAACTCTTATGTTTATTTATGAGTTAAACAAGTATAACAACATGAGGTTTTAGTGTGAATCAACTACCCCCCTGAAAGCAAATATATACTTTTATATGCCAAGGGAAACTACAGCAGGCTAGGCGAGCAACAATATGTATTCAGCAGAATTTACCTGTCAGTAGGTTGTTGAATAAGTGATGATAATGGAGAATCATTCTGGGCCTAAAGAAAAAGCTACAATGTATTAGCTATAAAATTATCTTACCTCTACATTTGACATTGCAGAGATTTAAACTCATGGCAGCATCACTGATACCAAATAAAATTTCCTTTAGCATTACTTACACAAACAACCTTGAGAAGGAACCAGAACTCCTTCTGTCTCTTCATTTGCATTTGCATCACTGCTGCCTCTGCAGTCTTTATACTCTCTACCGCCCTCTCCAACTTAGGGAACAAATCCACAATGCGTCGCTTGCAGATCAGGATGGTACTGTAAAAAACAGAAAATGATGGGAGCAATGAAAAATAATGCATAAGGGAGCTGGAAAGACAGACCTTAGATGAGTGTTAAATCTTTAATGTTTGCGAGTGCATTTTAATTCAACTCTGATATATTTATTACCTTAAGTGAGTGTACATATCTTTCAGCACTCTGTCCTGGTTTTGAACTGTCTGAAGTATGGTCCTCACCATTTCTGAGCTGTCACTGTAGCCATGAGGAGGATCGGGACCTGCAAAAGACAAAACTTCTAGGATCATCCTAACAAATGTTCAGACAGGAATATAAACATGATACACCATCTCTTAGGTGTCCTATTATTCAATTAACAGCTATAATGAAGATTATGTCAAACTAAAACATAATGGCATGTTTTTTTCAGTGGGTTGTTTAAAATTTTTCATATATTACACCTTAAATATATACATATCAACAACCTTTATCAGATTTTTGAGCCATGTTATCCAAAATAAAGGAAGAAAAAAGTAGCAAAAGCTGCATGCTCTTCTATAACCCATGTGTACTGCTTTATTTGTGCAAATGTTCACACTAACTTTTGCATTTAGCTTTCAGTTGCTTGTAGAGTTCAATAGCCTTTGCTTCACTGAAAAAAGAGAAGAGCATGTGCATGTTATAGTAACAATGAACAATAGAGATGGTAGGATTACTTACATTTCTATTACTTTTCTATTATTTTTGCAGTATGAAACTGTAATCAGTAAATTGCAGCATTTATTAATTAAAGGATTATGTCTGGATTATGTCTGGATTATGTTTTACGTATGGTAGATACTTCCACACAGAATAAAAACTGTAACACCGTATCCACATGTTGCTGTTCGTGTTGTCCATGATAGCTGGAAGTCAAAGCTAGCTATATGCTTTTTTTTTCCTGTCTTTCTATATTCTCCTCTTAGGTTGAAAAGAAATATTCAACACTATTCTAATAATGTAGTAAAGGAGCCTCAAAAGTCCATGAAAAAGAAAAATAATAAAAATAATAAATAAGAAAACAATCCCAAAATACAAAAATTTAGAAGAGAATATCACTAGACACCCCTTCTAGAGGAATAGGCTGACATAAATCTGTTCAGGAATATATTCTTAAGTTCATCTAAAGTTGTCTTTAAGAATACATTACATATTGGGAAGTAGTACAGTCAGGGCATGAGTGTTTTCTTAGAGACACTTACAGCTGTTTCATCACATCTCCTTGTTTTCTGGCAAATGGGCTTCTCTGCAATTCCACTATTTCAGAATGTAGAGCCACTATCTCTTCATCCAGAAACCCTATATCAGCAACCTACAGCAGGAAACACTCTCATCATACTGTAAATAACTGCAATCAGTTGTCATTAATTTTACAAATCTCTTACCTTCGTAAACCCCTCAGCATTCTCTTCATTTTCTTGCCATTTCTTCAGCATTTTTTCTGATGCTTTAAACACAAAATAACAGAAAGTTCATCTAGGGCTTAGATACAGTACCAATCACATCACATCGGACATTAACAAGCACTCACAGACACCACAGTTCTTCTGCTGGCAGAATCGCTCGAGATCATACTGGATGCTGGTCTTAAAGAAAGCCAGTTTGGCTTGAAGCTGTTGTGACTGGGAGAAAAGCCGGTTTCTATAGCGTGCCAGGTTGGTGTTGTAACGCAGCAAACTCAGCCTACATGGACAACAGATACAAAACCATTTATTAAAAAAGTCTTCATTGTGTTAGTTCATGCAATTATGTGAGTGTTGCTCCACTTACATGGCAGCCCTCTGCCCCTGGTAAAGGCGAAAATAATCCTCCTTCAGTCCACATATGTAACTGACTGCTTCACCCCACACTTTTCTAAGAGCAGACAGGGGCAGTTGTGTCTTTGTCTCCCTGACTGAGAACAACAAAATGGGCCCCATTATTTAGAGACTTCAAAAGAAGTATGTCCTAAAAGACATAAACTTAAGAGATAAATGTAGATCCTTACAACTCTAATTTAAAAAAAAAAGCTGGGATGCTGAATAAAATGTGTCTCATAATCAGCGAACAATGTTCAGATCTCATAAACCAATATTTAGATCATAAAAGAACACATTAAAATGTCTAAAGTAAAACAGCTGTGTATGTTACACAAAAGTTCTCTCTGTATTCTCTGAATATTTTTTATATTGTGTACTGTGCAAGATGATGGACTATTCATATCCAGTCACTTTACTGACCTGTTATTTACATAATTACTATAAACATGTTCCTCCAGCAGTGTATTTGTGTCACTCGGTTTTCTAGCCATTTGCTGACTCAACTTTTTCAGATGTATTGCTGTTACTAAGTTGATGATTAGTTCAATTTTTTAATGAAAATATAAAATGCCCACATTTCAGTATCTGATATATTTTCTGTTTTATCATGACCAGAAATGGATATACTGCATTTCATTTATTTTATTTAAAAAAAAAAAAAAATTTTACACAGCATCCCAACATTTTTAAGAACATAGAGTTTATCAATGTATCTGTACAAGATAAATCTCCAATTCATTTAATGAAATATTCATGAAGTGTATTCATAAGCAATGTATGCATTAACAAATAATTTCCTTTTTAAAGTAAAAAGTAAGCTTTTTATATCATGGCCAAAAGAATACAAAAGATCAAATAACAGCAACAGGAGAAACAGAAAGGTAACGTATAAAGTATCATTTTAAAGCTTAATGTCTCACCTATAAAGTTGACGCTGTCTGGCAAAGGCCTTGCAGTTAGTGGTCCAGAGTACTTGGTAAGGCTCTTATCAAAGAGGAAGACTACAAAGCTATCCCAGCCTCGCTAAAAGAAAAAAGATTTTAAAGAGTCTTTGGGTTCACACAATGATACAAATCCTATGTTCAAGTTAAAACTTTCTAAACTTTTTAAAACTAGGACAGATGGACCTATGCCACACACTGGTTTCATGTGTGAGTGCTTTATGTGTATCTTAAAGACATCATGCTAGCAATGCAGAGTTTGAAAATCTAACCAACAATGCTGTTGTCACTCATCTGATTCTTGTTGAACGTTTGTTAAGAACAGAGCTGACCCATATCTGTTGGGCATGTGAGAAATGCCAATGACCAACAGCAGGAGGTCAACGATGATGTTTTTTTCCCCCCAATAAGGTGTAACTGATATGTGAAAGGGGCTTGTGGTCAAGAATTCATCCCAGATTATCCACAGAGCAAGTGGAAGCAAACAATTCTCAGTCATTCAAATAGTATGAAAACCACAACAAAATTTATATCAAACCAGTGAACCTGATTTATTTAAGTTTTACACCATCACTTTTTCACTGCTCATCAGAGGGTTGGGTTGCAGGTCAGCAGCCTAAGAAAATAAGCCTAAATGCCCCTCTACCATGCCACTTCTTCAAGCTCCCTTGGTGGAATCATTAGGTGTACTCTGGTCAGCAAAGAGAAATAATCCCAGCAACATGTTAAAGGTCTTCCCCAAAGCCTCCTGCTGGTGAGCTACCTCATCTGGCTCCTCTCAATACAGAGGTGCAGTGGTTCTACTCAGAGTCCTATCTATGGGACAGCCCAGCCTTCCTGCAGATGAAACTCACTTTGGCCACTTCACAATCATTTTCTTTCAGTCATTACTCGTAGTTTATGACCATAGGCAAGGGTAGAAACACAGATGGACTGGTAAATCGAGAGCTCCGCCTTTCAGCTCAGTTCCTTCTTCACTACAACAGATCAATGCAGAGTCCACATCTCAGCCGATGCAGCACACTGCTGAAAATGTCCTCCTCAATCTGAAGCCAAACTAATTGACAGACCCTCTTTTCCAAAACACCTGAGACTTTTGCTTTGCATCTGCTTTAAATCTAACTACAGTAGGTCTGCACCTGTTTGATATGAGATATTCTATTTATGTGTGTGTGTGTGTGTGTGTGTGTGTGTGTGTGTGTGTGACATACCAAACCATCTGGCAGACATTGTGCGGGCGCTCTGCGTGGGTCCAGGGAGATTCCCGTCTCCAGAAGCAGCTCTTGACTCAGTGGAGAGATGTGTGCCTGAGTTTGTGTTTCCAGACGAAGCTGCAGGGAGTGTAAACTCTCCTCAGCACCCAAAACCACTGAGTGCAGCTGAGCTGAGGTCATGTCCAACACATGAATAATCTAGACAAATAAATTCGAATGAGAGGTTTGCTTTTGTTTACAGCCAACTATTCTAATATAAATTTATTCTATATAGTAGTATAAATGAGTCCAAAGCAAGGTTTGTATGATTAACCTTCATGTTAAGGATATTGTGCATAATTGTGTAGAAGTATGGCTTATTTGTTTCAGGATCCAGTCCTCCACCTCGCATTGTAGATTCCCAAAGTAACAGCATGTGAAGAAGAGACTCAATTGGCTCCAATAGCGATCTATGAACACACACAAACACACATGTTGGATACTAGTTGTGTGGAATGGGATAACCAGAACTGTAAAGTATGTAAAATTGTTTCTTTGTCTCCACCTGCTGATTTTGTTAGGATATGGCAGATGTGAAGAGAATCGAACCTCTCCATTCATGTCTTCAACTGCCGTGATGTCTTTCGGACCTTTGTTTTTGACTTTGCTTGTCCTGCAAAGGAAAAATGTTGACAAAAATAGACAAAAATCCAAAAAAACAAAAAAGCATATCAACAAAATGTTCTAAAATTTTAAATACACAAACTTTGTATGTCACATACAGATTTGTAGATTGTAGGGAGGATGCAACAAAGAAAAATTCTTGTAACCACATATACATATATACATATATATATATATATATATATATATATATATATATATATACATATATATATATATACATATATATATATATATATATATATATATATATATATATACATATATATATATATATATATATATATATATATATATATATATACATATATATATATATATATATATATATACATATATACATATATATATATATATATATATATATATACATATATATATATATATATATATATATATATATATATATATATACATATATACATATATATATATATATATATATACATATATATATACATATATACATATATATATATATATATATATACATATATATATATATACATATATATATATATATATATATATATATACATATATATATATATATATATATACATATATATATATATATATATATATATATACATATATACATATATATATATATACATATATACATATATACATATATATATATATATATACATATATACATATATATATACATATATACATATATACATATATATATACATATATACATATATACATATATACATATATATATATATATATATATATATATATATATATATATATATATATATATATATATATATATACCAGTGCTTGGTAAAATCTTTTAGCTGAGTTTCTCCCCATGATTTTGGTGTGCTACATATGAGGATTAGTTCTTCC